>NC_065527.1:38170073-38192634 GCF_006386435.1 Epinephelus moara | reverse complement strand
CCTCCAATGCAGCAAATAAGCTACACTTATTACAATTACCACTGTCGCTAAAGGAGGCAGAGGCATAACTGAACATTTGGCACACCGAGCAAGAAAGAGCAGAAGGAGAAGCCATCGCTAACTGTAAAGCTAATGTAGCTACCAAGGCTAGTAACGTGCAAACAACAGCTAAGAGATTAGTGAGAAAGTCATGGAAAGGAGGAGAGCTATAAGTGCTTAAACAGAACCACTGTGGGTTAAGACTTGAAGTAGACGTTAAAGCAACTGAAGTGAGAAAGCAGGCTAGCAGAATTCACCAGAGCAGTACAGAGACGTCACAGAAACACCGGAAATGACACAACTCGCTTACCGCAATACGTCAGCATGTCAGCTGACGTATTGCGAATGTACACCATCATCGCGAAGACACGCGATAACTCCCTCGGGAGGTAGTTTGGCCAGATGCTAACCGCTAGCAGCTCTATGTCGCTCACGCAACACTGCTCTGTAACACTGGTGTGCCCCGGATGACACCATCTCTCGTTCACATACATCGCTATTCCCCCTCCCTCCTCTTACTTGTCTCCTTTGCTCTCCTGTCCGCTCTTAACAGCTGAAATCCATTGAGAGTTACGTGCGAGTCGTTCAGCCAGGTCTCTGTGAAGCACATCATGCTACACCCCCGGTACTCCCTCTGCAGTCTGGTCAGCCCCGTGAGCTCTTCCATCTTATTAGGGAGAGATCTCACGTTCTCCATAATAATGTATGGTATAGATGGTTTGTACCGTCTTTTCCACTCCCAACACTTTACTCCAGTTGGGGAGTACACTAGTGTGGAACAATCAAACTGTGGCTGAATGGCTCTCCAGAAGTAACTTTAAACTTTAAACAGTCCAGAAGTGAAACCATACTTAAAACGAGGAGAAGATGATAGACTGATGGAGAAGGTGTGTCGCTGTGCTCTTGGTTGATTGTGGATCAGCTGAAGAACAGCTGGTAACTTAACTGACAGACCAGAACACTGACAGCTATGGATAGTGAGTGAGTGAATGACAGGATGAGAAAGAAAAATTACAGCCTGAGCAAAAGTATTGCCTTTCTGACTGAACTTCCGCTAAAGCTTCAGATATCAAAGGAAGCAGAATCATTTTTTTTCCCAAGTAGGTTTTTACATACAAAAATTTGTGTCATTGTTTTAGTGTAACAATAAACACAGTACGTAGAAAATATTTAACACTTTCCCTGCCAGAGTATTATTTTTAAGTTGCCAGCCACCACTACCCTGGAAATCCAGAGTTCTCGCGAGAGCACAATTTGAATTTGCTCAGCAAGTCACTCTGGCAATCAGTAATGATGCTCATTACCCATGCCCTTGGAGCTGAGCTGCACCAATCACATCAGTGTATTTGATATAGGCGGGCCAGAGGCGAGCTAAACAGATGACGACAGCGCTGCCATGACGAAGTCCGGAATCAGTCAGTGAACATTGCAAGATGGCTACGGATGAACACCAGTTGTTTGAAACAGATTTGGCCGCTACAATGAACGAGTTAGACTTGGCTTTTTCTCTAAAAGGGGAACAGAAGACGGCGCTCGAGTCTTTCCTTTGGAAGAAGGACATTTTTGCTGTTTTGCCGACAGGATACGGCAAGAGTCTAATCTACCAGTTAGCTCCACTGGTAGCTAAGCTCTGGATACGTCACCCCGTGTATTGTTCTGACTGGCCGTAGTGTTATCCAATTGCGTGCAGTGATATTTTCAAATGCATACTTGGTGCCGCCCCTCAAGTTGGGCCATTTTCATTACTCATAGCCAGACCCTAAATCTTTCTAGATTTCGGTCTGGATTTCCAAGCTAAGCCACCAACAGCATTTTAGATCATATTCACTAATCTTTCAAGACCCACAGAATAATTTGTTCTATGAATACGTAAACAGTATTAAACTAAAGAGGAGACCTCCTGTTTTTAAACACACACAAAAAAAAATATTCTACCTTATTCCATTCCATTTACATTTTTTTGTTTTGCAACAAGGTTGGTGCTCGTGCCCTAATAATTAAAGTAATATTCTCTTTGAGGTATATTGGAACACCTCATGTTCAGTGGCAATACTGGCATTTTAGTGCAGTTTACAAGCTGCTACATTTCTGTAAACAACATCATTCAGGGGCGGCACGATGGTGTGGTGGTTAGCACTGTCGCCTCACAGCAAGAGGTTTCCTGGTTCGATCCCGGGTGTGGGAGCCCTTCTGTGCGGAATTTGCATGTTCTCCCCGTGTCAGCGTGGGTTCTCCGGGCACTCCGGCTTCCTCCCACAGTCCAAAGACATGCAGATTGGGGACTAGGTTAAGTGATAACTTTAAATTGTCCGTAGGTGTGAATGTGAGCGTGAGTGGTTGTCTGTCTCTACGTGTCAGCCCTGTGATAGTCTGGCGACCTGTCCAGGGTGTACCCTGCCTCTCGCCCGATGTCAGCTGGGATAGGCTCCAGCCCCCCCGCGACCCTCAAGAGGATGAAGCGGTTAGAAGATGAATGAACATCATTCAGTTTCCAGCGGATCTTCTTCTTCGTTTGTTTTTGGACTCGGCAGAGCTGTTCTATATCACCAGATGTGTAACAGCGCCCCCTATCTTATAACAGTGAAAACACAGATTATGTTGTGTCATAAATGACAGAAAATCTCATCAATGGTGGAGAAAATGTTAAGACAAATGATAAAAGAGAAGCACCACAAAAAAAAGTATAAATAGAAAACTGACAATATGAAAAAAAAATTACAATGTACAATATAACAGTTTTTCTTAATGAAAGAGCTGTGCATTTTGTGCACGAATGTGCAACATATTGACCAGATAATGTGCAAAACTTCACAGTGTGATGTATAAAGAATGTATGCAACATGCAGAGATAACAGTCCAAAAGATGTGTCTTAATGTAACACATTAGGTCTCTTATCCTGAGAGCTAGGTGGTTAGATGTCACAGAGATTTAAATGTGCCTGGAATGTAAAAGTTGAATAAAGACACAGAGACTTTAATGAAAAGAGCGCAACAGTCAGTGTGGGTTATTTTCCATAACTGGCTATTTATTGACAACATTTAGTAAGTGTTGAAGACAGGCAGTTGAAGCAATCACACACTGATGGAGCAATGTGAATATTCTACCTGTGAGAAATACACTGCTCAAAAAAAATGAAGGGAACACTTAATGGTCACAGTATAACACTAAAGCCCAATCCCAATAACCCCCCTTGTTCACTACCCCTTAGCCCTTGCCCACTACCCCTTGGCCCTCGAAATGAAGCAACGAGCGGTAGGGGTTGAAATCTTTCCCTAGGAATTGGGACACTACTAACTACATCACTGCATTGGTTATGTTCACGCATACGTAACTATTTTAAACAGGAAGCTGCAAGCCATCTACATTTCCAACTAGCATCTAAAATGTAATGGTAACGTTAGCTACTATTATGCTTGCTACTAACATACCATTAGAGTAATAAGATATGTACTACAGGGGACTTCTGCTAGCTAGCTAGCTAACCAGCTATCATTACGAGGCAGCATACTTATATTAGCTGGCGTGTTATCGTAATGTGAAAAATCCGACAATTTTGCAGAACAGGACAGATGACAAAGAGCTAGCTAGCTAGCTAAGAAGCAACCTGATGATGGTAACGTTAGCTAGCTGGCTAGCTTTCTGTCAACTCCAATCTCAAAAAACCTTTTTTCCCCTTCTCTTGCTCCGTGGTAGCCATGGCGATGTCTACCCCTCGCTGGGAAATCAGCATCTGAAATCCCTCGCTCCGAAGGGCTAGTTTCATACCCACTACCCATCGTTATGCCCCCTACCCCTACACGCAAAAAGGAATTGGGACACCCCTACCCCTCGCGGAAACGTGCAAATCTAGGGTTAGGGCCAAGGGGTAGGGCCAAGGGGGGATATTGGGACAGGCCCTAAGTCAGTTAAACTTCAGGGATATCAATTTGTCCATTTAGGAAGCACAAGTGATTGTGGATCAGTTTCAGCTGCTTTGGTGCAAATGAACATGACAACAGGTGCAATGAAAAGGAAAAAGCAAGACAACCCCCAAATAGGGAATGGTTTTACATGTGGTGGCCACAGATAGTTGCTCTCTCCTTCTCCTTCCCCTTCCTGACTGATTCTTCTCTAGTTTTTTCTTCTGCTAGTGTCCTTGTCACTACTGGTAGCATGAGGCGGTACCTGCAGCCCAATCAGGTTGCACAGGTAGTCCAGCTCATCCAGGACGGCACATTCATACATGTGGTTGCAAGTGCTGTGTCTCCCAGCACAGTCTCAAGAGCATGGAAGAGATACCAGGGAACCGGCTGTTACACAAGGAGAGCTGGAAACAGAAATTACAACATGTGTAACTTGAATGATCTGCAAAATGAAAACATAGTAATAATGTATATTGACGTAGCATAAACATCACTAAATGCATTTATGGGAGCATGCAAGCTTCAAAAACTAGCTTGAGTACTGATTTTGCAAACTTCTACCTTTATGGATATTTTACAACTACAAGGAGTTTTCAGTTGCTTATGAAACAGTCTCAATGTGTTTCTACAGAATCCTGCCTGACAAAGAAAACTCAGGAAAGACTAGATTGTGGATTTGTGCCATTAAACATACCATGTTGTCTCTGGAGGGCAAACAGTGGCAGCTGTCTCTAAAATTAACTATAATTCTTGGATTAAAAAATGAACGTGAATCGGAAAAAATAATCTATGCAGTATTAGTGTATCGATACATCCCTCCCTCCCTTGTATCTCCTCTTCATTTCCTCAAAACACCTAAAAACATAAAATCTATCTTTTTTGTTTGGTCATGCAGGCTTGGGTGACATTCCCTGCAAATCTTACATCTTAAATAATTAATTTTAACTTCAGTATTGTTCACAGGAGCCAGACACTTTATTCACATCCTTGAAGGAGTGTGCATGTCGCTGCATCATATTCAAGCGGGGACCTGTGTCGTTTTGTACAAGCAAAGAGGGGACTTGAGTCAATATATAAAATCTATCTTTTTTGTTATAGAGTCAAACTTCAGAACAAGATTCCATACATGAAGTCTTCTTTAAAGGTCTGCATCCTGTTGTTTTGATTCTGAGAGAGGATTAAGGTTAACTCCATCGAGACACTGAATATTTCAGCACCCTATGAGGTGTTTTTATGATGGATCTGAGAGAGGCATTAGCAGTTAGTGTAAATATCTCATTTTTGACTACAATATGTGATCTGTGATTCATATCCAAAACGATTAGTTTTTCTCTTCAAGATAGATTCATGCAATGCAAGATTTCTACATAATGTGTATTTTCCAGAAAATGTGTTGTATACACAATTCATACAAATACAAACATACAAATACAAAACAAAGTGTATTCCTATAAATACAGCTTTTTTTAAGTCTTCCTTTCTTCAGATTTTTAAGTACTTATTCTATTATCCTATAGGTTTGGGTTAAGCACAAAGTCACTTTCAAAAAATGACTTAATTGACATCCAGTGCTTGTGAAACGTAGGAAGAGGAAGGTTTTCCTTTTTGACTGAAAAGTTTTATAGGTCCACTCTGATGTCCACTTAAAGTCTGAAAAAAGTTATACTAGTTGTTTTCTTTATTCTGTTTATTATTCTGCTGCTCTCTGGATGGCCCTTCAGTTTAATATAGTCTAAAGCTTGAAATTAGCTAGTAAAGGATGTTCACCAAAGTTGGGCCTTCATGATTTGTTACAAAAATAAAACATATCATGGTTCAAGAGGGTATTATGTTGAGAATTTTATTTCTTTCTCATAAGTATTGTTAATTTGACTTGACTTTTTAATTCATTCCTGCTGGAGTGTGATTATCGCTCTATGCTATCCAAGAGGGAACTTGTGTCATTCTGTGCCAGCAAATAGTGGACTTGTTGTGGACCTGTTGTTTCAGAAAGTATAATCCTATATGTACAAAACAAAGTGTATTCTTATAAATACTGCTTTAAAAAAAACCCTTTCCTTTCTTTTGATTTCTTAGTATTTATTCTGTTATCCTATAGTTGTAGGTCAGCACAAAGTCACTTTCAAAAATTGAGTTGATTGACATCCAGTGCTTGGGAAAACTAGGAAGAGGAGGGCTTTCCTTTTTGACTGACAAGTTTTAAATGTCCACTCTGATGTCCACTAAAAGTCTGAAAAAAAGTCTGAAGCCTGGCTATTTTATTTCTATCATTATTGTGGTTGTTTTTTTCCTTTGTTTTTTAAAGTAAAATTGTTAACTATTCTGCTGTCCTCTGGATGCCCCTTTATTTTAATATCATCTAAAGCTTGAACGTAGTTAGTAAACAAATTCACCAAAGTTGGGCCTTAATGATTTGTTACAAAATTAAAACATATCATGGTTCAACAGGCTATTATGTAAAGATTTTTAGATCTTTCTCATAAGTATTGCTAATTTGACTAATTTCTTTAATTCACCCATGCTGGAGTGTGATTATATCGCTCTATGCTATCCAAGAGGGAACTTGTGTCATTCCTTGCCAGCAAATAGTGGACTTGTGTTGTTTCATAAAGTATAATTGTATGTGTGTAGAGTGAGCACAAAAATTACATTACATTCTTTTTTAGTTTTTAGTTTTATACCACTGAATATTTAGTAATTATTGAAAATAATGTAAAGTGGTGTACAAGTGTATTGAAAAAATTATTGACATTGAGTGCCTGTGAAAATGAGGCCAGGTGAGTATTTCTGGACTAAACTTCACAGGTCTAGTCAAAGTGTGATGTCAAATTAGTTTTTAGTTATTAATTAAAAGTGAAAGGAAAGGATTACTGCTGGCCATTTCATACATATTTTTTTTTTTTTTGTTTTTTTTTTGTTTTTTCTATTTTTCATCCTTTTTAGATTCATAAATATTGTGCTGCCTTTTGGGTAGCCCTTTATTTTAATAGTGTTGAGCATAAAACTTCCACCAAAGCTTAGCCTTTATATTTTGTTACAAAATCATGTTTCAGGGGACTAGTTGCTTCACCAAGTTGGCAGTTTAATAGGCCATTTACATACTAATAGACTTTCTGTGGCTGCAAGTCATTCACACTATGGGGAGTGTTAAAAAGCGATGTGTGTGACTGAGGTATTAAAATCCTGGCTCCAGCCAGCAGAGACACTGCTGAGTATGCACTTAAACACTCACACACCTTCAGGTCCCCTCTTGGCAAAAGTTAAAAAAATTCACCATTGGGGTTTAGACATGATTTCATCATGATTTAAAGCATGACCAAGAGGGGACTTAAAAATTGTCCCCTGTTGACCGTCAAGTCCCCTGTTTGTGAGTGTGTAACGGCGTGGAAGTCCACTGTTAGATATGTTCACAAGAACACACACACACACACATCATCACTACTTTCCTCTTTTTTGCTGCCAAACAACAACAGGTGGAAAATGTCAAAGTGTGTATTTGTAAGTATCAACAGCTGTGGAAGTTGTGTGTGTGAGAGACTGACATGTTAAACACTATAATCAGTTGGTAGTGAATGTAGAACAGGCTGGGTAAAAAATGTTAATATTGTTAATTGCTTGTTAAAAAGACTTTGTCACAGGATGGTAAACTGTTTCCTCCAAAGAAATGTAATAATAATAATGATAATAATATGGGCTTTTTAAGATAAGATAAGATAAGATAAGAGAGACAAGATAAGATAAAATAAGAGAGATAAGATAAGATACACCTTTATTGATCCCACAATTGAGAAATTCCAGTGTTACAGCAGTCAAGAAGAAAGAGTCAGATTAAAAATGTAAAAATCTAAAAACTAGGCATACAAATTTTTTTTTTTACAAAAATACAAGAAAAGAAAGAAAAATTCATTCATTCATTCATTCATTCATTCATCTTCTAACCGCTTCATCCTCTTGAGGGTCGCGGGGGGGCTGGAGCCTATCCCAGCTGACATTGGGCGAGAGGCAGGGTACACCCTGGACAGGTCGCCAGACTATCGCAGGGCTAGAAAGAAAAATAAATAATAATAATAATAATAATGATGAGCAGTGGATAATAATGAGCAGTTGATAAAGGAGCGCATATTAAGTGCAAAGTGATTATATGTGCAAAAAAAACAAGGGTGACAATAATGCTTATATTAATGCTTATTTATTTCTCTTTCATTTCATTTCATTCATTCACACAAGTTTACAAACTGAAGTACATGATTGATATTCAAAGCTCACCTGGAATATTTTTAGTTCATATCTGGTTGTTCTTCTCTCAGTTCATGGTGAAGTGGCAAAATACTGTCTCTATTCCGCTATTAATTAGGATTATGTTCATCTGTGTCTCTTCTGTCAAGGTTGACGCATCTATGCCATCTGATGTCATCATATATAACAAGGTCAAAAAGCTAACCTGCTTATATACAAAAATATTACACATTTATTTTAGAGATACAGTACAACTCGAAAGTGTTGTTGTTACGATTGGACCAGGTTGTGCTTTCAATGTGTAGCTCATCAGTTCAACAGCAAAGTCTCTCTCCAGAAATCATGACAGACTCATTTTATTTTCTTTGGGTTTAAGTGTTATTTAAAAAAAAAAAAAAAAAAAAAAAAAAAGATTAGACAGTGACTGATTCATCTTCTGTTGATGGGCACCACATCTTTGAGAAACATTGAGTAGGGAATTTATTGTCCTTTATCCCTCTGGAAACCTCCTCAGGTGTTGGAGGAGGTGATCTCAGTCTCGGTAGGTTGACCTCCCTCTGAGCACTCGGGCTCAGTCAGAAATAATTGGCTGCAGCTCTGCAGGTCTCTAATTAGTGCAGGAGTTCTTCATGGAGTCCTCGACACTTTGAAGCTCTCCTCTTAGTCTCTTTTTCTCTTTCATGGGCTTTCTTTTATCTGTTGATGTTTTATATGCCACCGGGTCAAAAGTCTCCATCCTCCCTACGTTACTTTGAATCTTTTTATACTTTTGTCACTTTGTGATCTTTATTTTTTATTTATTCTCCCTTCTTTCTAAGTTGTCATTTCTCTTGTGCACATCTGTCTTCTTAAGGTTTATTTCAACCTCTGTCTGATGCTGACATGCTCTTAAATATGTTTTTATTGCTTTGAGATCTTCAGTTTAATGATATTTCTTCCTCTCTATATCTATATTTACTCTCTTCAGATGTTTGATCACATTTATTGAATCGGTATTCATAAAATCCCTGATCAATCTAATATTATTAATATTTTTTCCTTTCCACATCTATTATTTACCAACTCTCTTTACGTCTTCTTTCAAATATTAAAATATGAATAATAATCTTCTGTTGTCTATCTCCTCTACTTCCATCATTCTCCTTTACTGTTTATGAACAGAGTTGGGTATAACGCGTTACAAAGTAACGTTAGAGTACTTTGATTACTTTTTGCAGTAACGAGTAACCTAACGCGTTAGTTTGCTGTTTGAGTAATCAAATACTTAAGTACATTTTCAAACAAGACATCAGTTGCTTCCGTTACTTTTAGAACGCTGGTCCTTCAGCTCCGAAACAGCAACGGCTGTCGTTTGGTTCTAATAATGGAGATAATGTTAAACCTATCAGTCTGAAAGAAGCCGCGGAGCTTGTGACTCGCTACGTGGTCGGAGAAATGCTGCCGTTGTCTACGGTGGAGTCTAAATAGGTGGAGTAGGACTCGCTGAAAGACATATTTCAGACTCAGGATTTGCATTATGCCTGCTACACGCTACACACTGGTACTCACCAATTATTTGTTGTCTTTCATGGCGTGTGTGATGTCATCGGTTATTCTTGTCCTGTTTTTATTACTTTGACTATTATTTGAGTCACTGCCAGAACTGTGTCTGTTCATGTGCAAGCCGACATGTTGTTGTAGTCACCTAAAAGCGTCAGCAGATGGCAGGAGCTACATTTGAAGCGCCATATGTAAACTATCAAGCTACTGTATCTTACACAGGAAGTTCTGACAAATGTCTCGGAATAAAAGCCTATTTAGAAAATGGAGGGATTCCCTCAGCCAAGGTTATAAGGGGCTTTTAATTTGAAACAAGTGTTGAGTTTGAAATGACGGAGAGATATGTTAACTTTACAAAGAAAACGGAGTTGATAAAAAGTAAATATATAAACACACAGAGGGATTGATAAATAACGGACCGTCTATAATGTAGTCTGTTTCAAATGAAGCTGGGAGCCTCTGCAGTTGTGGTGAGTAAAAGCCCCGCCGCTATTTGTTAAGGTTATTACTTCATGTCCGACCGTGAGGATGTAACATTGTTTGCTAGCTTGATGCTAATGACAGTAACGTAACATTGTTTGCTAGCTTGATGCTAATGACAGTAACGTTAACTCAGCGGGTTGACAAAGTGCCTCATTTCCCCCTTTTACTCTGTGTGGTAACATCCCTAGAGGAAATATTAAAAATGCTGGGGTGCTGTGTGGTAACATCCCTAGAGGAAATATTAAAAATGCTGGGGTGTNGCGCCCTGTGGTCCATTGCCCAACAGGAAATGTAGAATACTCAAAAGTACTTTAAAAGTGCTTGAGTTACTTTCTCAGGGAGTAACGTTGGAAGTACTTTTAAAGTAACTGAGTTACTTTACTCAGGGAGTAACGCAGTAAAGTAACTGGTTTCTTTTTTAGAAAGTATCACAGTAACGTACTTTGATTACTTTTAAAGTAACCCTTACCCAACACTGTTTATGAACATGATTTCATTGTCCTCCAGTACTTCCAGGTATGTTTTCTGTGAGATATTCTATCATTTCGTCCTCTCCATCTTTTTTCTCAGTATTTACTGTTCTTTAGATTTGTATCTTATGTTGTCACTTCTGTCTTTTTTGTCTGGTTTCAATTTTTCATTTTCTCTCACAAGGTGTTTGTGTGTTTTCTATAGGATCTTCTCTCCCCGTTATCCACTTTCTTTAAATCTTGGATCTTTATCCTTAATCACTTACTTTATCTTTTTTATTATTGATGTTCTACTCTGTCAATTATTTCTCCCCCTCTTTCTTCCTTCACTTCATCCTCCACACTGCGACCTCCATCCTCTCTTCTCAGCAAATTCATGCTCAAAGTCAAGGTCAGGAGGCGACGGGGCAGCCGGAGATTAGCAGAAGAGCTACTGGAGGGTTTGAACCTCCCAGAGAGAAGAGGAGGAGGAGGAGGAGGAGGAGGAGGGAGGTGACAGAGAGGAAAATGTTGTTGATATGTTGATAAAATAAGCTGTAGTTTCTAAAGGAGGATTTGAACACGGCTGCTTCTTGTTTTTTGAGAAAACTGTATTTAACCTCCTGAACTCCACTGATGCTCCTCTTCCTCCTTTTCCTCCTCCTCACCACCTCAGCTGGCATTGACTCCAGTACAAACCTGATATTTTTTTCAGAGACTGAAAGTATTTCCTGCAGTAAGTGTTATCTGTGTGTTTTTGTAAAGGTGGAAGGAGAGACAACATCAGTAACACAGAGATCACAGAGGCACAAAGGAAGGGCATATTTTAAGATGTGGAGGAGAAGAAGAGCTCTGGGCTTAGTGTAAAAGCACCAGACAAACTACCATACTGTTTCACAAAGAATGGAGGTGTCCATGTACTTCTTTAAGAACTACTGTATATGATATCAAAACAATCGTCAGAAAAGAATGTTGGCATTATACTTTTCTACATACCATGGAGTGGTGTGCTTTATTATTTAGTGGACATGTTGAAACTTTGTTTATGTTGTGGGGGCACAATCACAACTGGAGAAGCTGTCACCATCTCCGTAAGAAACAGTCAATTTTCTTGGCACTATCCTGGCTGGAAACTCATCAACAGGTTGCTAAATCACAACTGGTTTTGTTGTTTGTTGGTGAACAGTGGTTTGCAGCATGGCAGGTATCTCTCCTAGTTGTCACACCATCCACCTTCCCCTCCACCTCCTGATGACAAAATCAGCTCATATACTACGTCAGGGTCCTGCACCATGTTGGGTACCTGACGGGTAAACCGCAAAAAGCTGTGTGACCGGTAAAAATGTATATATATATAAATGAATGAAGAAATGAACTACACGCAGGTGGGCAGCGGTGAGAACAAAAACATACCTTTTATTTTTCAGAATAAAACAAAGTAAAAAGATGTGCAGTATATGTGGGGCGGCTGTGGCTCAGTCGTTAACCAATCAGAAGATCAATGGCTCGATCCTCGTCTCCCCCAGTCTGCATGTCGAAGTATCCTTGAGCAAGACACTGATACCTAAATTGCCCCCGATGACTGTTCCATTGGTGTGTGAGTGTGTTAAGAATTGAGTAGCAGGATTTCCGGTGGAGAGGGGAATGGAGTAGACGCATGTATCGAGCTCTCCCGCGCTGACCTGAAAAAACATAACTTTTCACAACCCAACCACAACCCGACTCCTTAGTAAAAGTGAGTAACATATTCTACATGCTCTATGGCCTCCAGAACCAGGCTGGCTAAGGAAAGAGAAACCGCGAGAGAGGACTCGCTCGCCATGGCTAACCAGATTAGCATACCTGCTCTGACTAGCCTGCTAGAGGAGCACCGCCACTCCATATCGGCGGCACTGTCCGCTGAGCTCAGATTGGCGTTTGTCTCTCTCAAAGCTAAACTAGACATGGTGCAGGCCACAGTGACTGACTTTGGTGAACGAATTGCGAGTCTGGAGTCCAACGGCAATTTAACGGAAGAACGCATCCAAGCTCTAGAAGCATCATGCTCCACTTTATCGGAGGCTTGTGCTAAGCTCAAAACCAAAAACATCGATCTGGAGGGACGAAGCCGACGTAACAACATCAGGATTGTCGGCCTGCCTGAGTCCATAGAAGGTCCACGACCCACGACCTTTTTCTCGGATGTCCTGATGGAGATATTCGGGAACCAGGTGCTACAAACCCCACCAGAGCTAGACCGGGCCCACCGCTCCGTAGCTGCTAAGCCGCGACAAGGAGACAGGCCCAGACCCGTGATCGTCTGCTTTCACCGGCACCAGACCAAGGAGCTAATAGTGTGAGAATCACCAGTACAGATTTGAACCCAAATGCACAACAATGAGGCAATAGAGTTGCAGGCAAAGTTCACTTTACTTGAACAGTTCAGGCAGAGTCAAAACCAGGAAATCAGACAAACCAGCAAACAAATCCGACAAGGAGCAGGCAGGGAATCCAGAGTCCAAAAAACAGGCAGACAGGGTCCAAAAACAGGTGATCAGGCAGTAAAAGGGAAAAATGCTGGATAGCTTGGCAGGAACACAAGACAATCTGGCAGAGGGCAGGGGAAAATGGACTGGTATATATACTGAAGGACTAATGGGAGAATGAGCCACAGGTGTGGAGATGGGCGGGGAAAACCAGGTGCAGGTAATGAGCAGATTGCATGGGCTGAGAGGGAGGCGTCGTCTGAAATGACAGGAGAGTTAGTGATGAGACAGAAACAAAACCAGATGAAAACAAACTAAGAGTTGGAATTCCTGACAAATAGTCCGGGAGGCCCGCAAACGGAGGAATGACCTGAAGTACCGTGACTCTCCGGTCCGCATCTACAAGGATTACTGCCCTGACGTTTTAGAGCAACGGGCGGCCTACTGCGATGTCATGGCTAAGCTGTACAACCTGGGCCTCCAACCGGCTCTGCTTTACCCATCAAAGCTCCAAATCACCAAGAAAGATGGCAATAAGAAACGTTTTTCCTCAGTCGAAGAAGCCACTGTCTACGTGAGTTCCATGCCCGCCCCATGAGGTTGCTTCACTGACCAGAGCCTGCAGCCGATGTACGGGCTAATCCACTAGCGGCTAACGCTAACACCATTACTGGCACGGGCCTCGGGATGACTCGCCCAGCTGGTAAGAGTGTCTCGACAGGATAATATTTAACACACAGTGACTGTGAACTCTTTCTAGTGTCGTATGATGCTTTTCGAACTCTGAGACTGTTTACATTTGTAAATTTCCACCTGCGCTTGTTGAACCGAGGGTGAGTATGGAATCTACCCGTTTGTTTTGGTTAGCCCTGCCACAAGGCCCGTTTAACCGTTAATTATTGACCATGGTCTTCATATTCTGTTAGGGGTAATATCAGTTAAATGATGCAAGATGCAACCTCTCTACTTTTGTTTTTTACTCCTGGGTCATATCGCCCCCTACTGTTCTAAAGAGGTGGAACAGGGTGAAAACTCGCACTGTTATGTCATTTTTCTATAATACTCTGGGGCTTGTTTTTTTTTTATGCTCACATGAGAATAAAACTGGTTATAGGCCTTATAATATGAGAGGCACTAAACTTTTTTCTGTTAATATTTGACTATCTGTGCTATATGGGTTACACTTAATCCTGCGGGAGTGGCGAAGTCATGGGGATCAGTGAGTATAAAGAAACTGGAAGCTATACAGGGGTTTTGAATGTGTTAATAGGGTTTTCTGTTGTTGTTGCTTTCATGGTTTTTTTTTTTTTTCTCTTTTTCTTTCTTTTCTCGTATTAAAAGTCCTTGGATGAGTCATGTATTTCATTCCAAATTTTCTGCAAGGGCGAGAGGGGCGGCCATCATTATAAGTAAAAATATAACATTTGAACCAACAAAATCTATTGAAGATCCCAATGGGTGTTTTGTGGCTGTTTCAGGCAAGTTGTTTAACATCCCAGTTATTTTAGTGAGTGTCTACGCCCCTGTATGGGATGATGACAAATTCATTACCCATCTTCTCTCCTCCCTCCCGGATATAGACAGTCATTACCCGATTATAGATGGCGATTGCAACCTTATTCAAAACCCTGTTCTAGATAGGTCCTCCTCTAAACCCCTTACTCTGTCCAACTCTGCCACTACATTAAGATCTTTTATAAACCAGCTTAGCCTATGTGATCCTTGGAGATCTCTTAATCCATCCACCAAAGCCTTTTCATTTTTTTCCCATGTCCATTGTACATATTCTAGAATTGATTTTTTTTTTTTGTTGATAATAGGCTATTGCATTGGGTCAACTCTAGCGAGTATCACAGTATAGTGATCTCAGACCATGCTCCTACATCAGTTGTCATAAATTTCCCAAACCACAGCCCTCCTCAGACACAATGGAAACTTTCCCACTTTTTAATGAATAATCCACATTTTAAAAAAATTTTTAAGGAGGAAATAGCCAATTTTTTCCACGCAAACGACACCCCAGACATCTCAAGAAGCACTTTATGGGAGGTGTGTAAAGCATATCTGAGGGGTCAGGCGATCTCATTTGCCTCCCGGCAGAAAAAAGTGGACACGGAAAGGATGGTCTGGCTCTCAGATCAACTCATTAGTATTGACACACAATATGCCACCGCCCCTACTCCCTCTCTTTATGACCAACGTCTCAAATTCCAGGCTGAGTTTGACCTTTTGTCAACATCCAAGGTTGAAACTAAATTGTCAAAAACAAAGCAGCTTTATTTTGAAATGGGAGATAGGGCGGGCAAACTCCTCGCTCATCAGGCTAGAACCGCAGCTCTCTCGAGACTGATCCCTAGGATATAGAACCGCAGCTCTCTCGAGACTGATCCCTAGGATAAAATTGCCATCAGGGACAGTGGTCACCGAAAAATTGGTAAATGATGCGTTCTTGAATTTCTATTCCGACTTGTACTCTTCAGAGTACTCACCTGAAATCTGGAAGAACCATAACCCCCTGGAGATGCTCTCATATCCTGAAGTTGATAGCAATCTCGCTGATAAATTAGGCGCACCAATCGCAGCGGCGGAAGTGCGGGAGGTGATTGGGCAGCTACAGAATGGCAAATCCCCGGGCCCAGATGGGTTTGTAGTAGAATTCTACAAACCATATTCAAACCTAATAACCCCACATTTGGTTAATGTCTACAACGAATCCTTTAATAGTGGCAGATGGCCCGCAACCCTATCAGAAGCTAACATCTCTCTTTTATTGAAAAAAGACAAAGACCCCCTTGAATGTAGCAACTATAGGCCCATCTCACTTTTAAATGTGGACCAAAAGATTCTCGCCAAGGTCCTAGCCACGCGTCTGCAGCAAGCCCTACCTGCCCTAATTTCCACAGACCAGACTGGGTTCATGGCTGGAAGGAACTCTTCATCTAACACCAGGAGACTTCTCAACATTATTGGCTCCCCCAACCCTGTCACACCTGAGGTGATAATTTCTTTAGACACTGAGAAAGCGTTCGACAGGGTTGAGTGGGAGTACCTGTGCTACGTCTTGTCTAAATTTGGTTTCAACTCTGACTTTATTGCATGGATTAGACTGCTTTATGACTCCCCAACTGCCCAAATCCTTACAAATGGAGTGAGGTCGCCCCCTTTTGCGCTTCGTCGGGGCTCCAGACAGGGATGCCCCCTCTCCCCCCTCCTATTTGCTCTAGCTATCGAGCCATTGGCCATCTGGCTTCGGGAGGAGGGGAGAGTCGAGGGCATCACCAGGAATTATGTCACCCATAAGCTGTCCCTGTATGCGGATGATTTGCTATTATATGTGTTAAACCCGGCCTCGTCTATCCCTGTTATTACAGACATTCTAACTCAATTCGGCAGATATTCTGGTTACAATTTAAATTTGAATAAAAGTGAACTTCTTCCTATCAATCACCTGTCTAAGAAGATGCCATCATCCTCGTTCCCATTTAGAGTTGTCTCAGAGGGGTTTCGATATCTAGGCATATTTGTCACTGCTTTTTTCAAGGACCTTTTCAACCAAAATTTCCGCCCTCTTATTGATAAGTGCAAGGTTGATCTGACTCGCTGGTCCTCCCTCCCTCTCTCCCTATCTGGCAGAGTTAACTTGGTTAAGATGGTGATTCTCCCTAAATTTCTCTACTTGTTCCAACATATTCCAATTTTTATCAGACAATCCTTCTTTCAGCAGCTAGACCAGATAATATCATCGTTTCTATGGTTAAATAAGCCACCCCATATTAGAAAAGCTGTTTTACAACTCCCCAAAAAGCTGGGCGGTCATTGGCTTGACAGAGGAGCTGACACAGGCCCCTCATGGGCTCTGATAGAACTATGGTCCTCAAAGTTTTCTTTACAGTCCCTCCTTACCGCGCAACTCCCCCTCAAGATTCATAATATTTCACAGAACCCTGTTGATACCAACTCACTGAAAATTTGGATGCAATTTCGTAAACATTATGGCTTGAATGATCCTTCAACCATAGCCCCGGTTGTTAAAAACCATTTATTCCCACCCTCCCTGTCAGACCCTACCTTTATTATCTGGCGAAACAAAGGTTTGCTACATGTCAAGGACCTTTACAAAAATAACATATTTACTGATTTTACAGAGCTTGCAGCCAGGTTTGAATTACCTCACTCTCATTTTTTTCCGTTTTCTTCAAGCCAGGCACTTTGTTAAAACCGCCTACCCTCACTTCCCCAACCACCCACCCAGGTCTCTGATTGACTCCCTGCTCACCCTTGACCCTGCACAAAAGTGCTCCATCTCTGTGATTTACAATTCCATTGATTCCCTTAACCCTGACCAAACGACGCGCCTGAAGCAGACCTGGGAGGAGGAGTTAGGAGCCCCAATCTCAGACAATCAATGGGACCAAATCCTTAAGCTGGTTCATACATCCTCTATATGTTCCAGGCACAGTTTATTACAATGTAAAGTTCTTTTTAGAGTGCACTACACAATGCCAGACTGGCGAAGATTTACCCAGGCACCAGTGACAGTTGTAATAGATGTAAGCAGTCACCTGCTAATCACATACACATGTTTTGGTCCTGTTCGAACCTCACTGGCTTTTGGCGCCAAATTTTTGACACACTTGCATCAGTGCTTGATATGGATCTTAACCCTGAGCCTTGCACGGCCCTGTTTGGCTCCCCTCCTCTTACGACACCTAATCTCCCTACGTCAAAGCGCCGGGTATTGGCCTTTACAACTCTATTGGCCAGACGTCTTATTTTGTCTAAATGGAAACATGTTCTTCCACCTTCACACAATAGCTGGCTTAGAGAGGTCCTAACTCATATCAAACTTGAGAAGGTTAGATTTTCACTGGTGGGTTCTGATAACACTTTTAACAAAACCTGGCAGCCCTTCTTAGAGTACTTAGACAGAACCACTATCCACCCAGAAAGTGACTACCCCCCCCCTTATTTATTTTTATGTATTTATTTATTTTTAATATATGTAATTTCAATAATGGTTTTGTTTTCTGTTGTCTCTTTCTCTTTCCTTTTGCCTAACAGTGGGTGGGAAGGGATAAGGGTTAACTACGGTTCATTTGTAGAAGCCATTCTGGCTCAGTTTAAGTCGTTGTTGCTTTCAACATACACTGTGTAGTACAACTAATTGCTAACCTTCTATAAGATTCTTTTTTTTTTTTGTATACATTGTATGTGTGAATTATTGTTGTATGTAAACGAAAAATCCAATAAAAAGATTTAAAAAAAAAAGAAAAAAAAAAAGAATTGAGTAGCAGGGGGCGCCTTGTATGGTAGCCTCGATCACCTGTGTGTGAATAGGTGAATGTGACTCATTGTGTAAAAAGCCCTTTGAGTGGTCAGATGTCTAGAAAGGTGCTATACAAGTGCAGATCCATGTGTAATATTTTGACATCTAAATCACTATTAACAAGCTGCATTTCCTTTTATTTTGAAAGTCGATGACACACGCGAACCTTTGACCCCGTCGTCACATTGGTCACCAACATGGAGGACTCCAGCCATGAAACTCTGCAGCCCGAGGATGAGGTGGCAGCCTACATAGAGGTCAAGACTAAGGAGAATCATTTTCAGGTTTTATGGTGGTGGAAAAAGCATGCTAAAATGTTTCCTAACCTGGCAGTGATTGAATGTTTTCACCATTCCGGCACTGAGCACAGCCAATGAAAGAGACTTCTTCTTCGCAGGATTTGGAATTCAAGAATGGAGAACCCAGCTTAATGTGAGTCACTGTAGCAACAAGAAAATGGCAAAAGTAACTTGCTACTTGCAATAAACTGCAGGATTAGTATGTGATGTCATGAGGAAGGGCTTCCTTTGTCTACATGCTTTGGTGTGGTGCTGGCGTCAGTCACATGACTTATCCTCAGTTTTATTATCCTGACTTTTATCCAGACCTCTGCAGAAGTAAAGTCTGCTGCACAGAGATTTTCCTAGAAAAAAGAGCTCGTAACTTTTGTGGATGTTACCGCACTACTCAGTCAATTAATCGGTTTTACTACTGACAAGATATGACCCAGAAAGTAGTTATGTTACCACAACGCGACAGAGAAATGCAATTAAGTTAGAAACGTCACTACTTGTAGTGATGCTGCTGCCCAACACTACTGATATATGTATGATGCATACTCATGGTTAGCAGAAAAGAATAATGTCAATATTTTCCACTGGTGACTGGACAGAATAATGCTGTACAGTATTCCAAATAGCAGATAAACAGACATTTGTTTCTGTTCATAGAGCCATGCAGTTTGGTTTCAAAGGTTCATGTCATGTTTCAGAGTTTTATTTTCATTACTGAACACCAACATTTAACCCCTTAATGTCCTCACTCAGAAAAAAAGCAATGGCATTTTTCCCTTTTTGCTTGTTTATTATTTACTTGGGTCAACAATAACAAAAATCTATTTTTTAAACAGATGTCAGTTTTTGGAAAAATATGCCTTTATGCTAATTGTAAAAAGAGTTAAGTTACAAATCACACTGATATGATATGGTAGTTTACCAACATATATTCATTTGTTACCATGGAAGCAGTAATATTAGCAGTACTAGTATTATTTCCGTGTGTTGTCATTACAGTACTTTGAAAACATCTCAGAAATAATTAAAAATCATACTGATGATTTTTCATCAAATCTTTAATGAAATAACATTAAATATATGGTTTTAACAACAGTGAAAATTCATCCTTTTGATTCAATAAAAATTGTTAAGTTACAATCTTAGCAGCACTACCTTCACCATAAAAATGACAATTCAACCGTTTGGTTTAGTATGGCTTTAGACAACACATTTTCACTCTAACCTCAGACCGAAAAAATGCTTCAGACACTTTTCTAAATAATCTTAATATTGAAAGGAAACGAAATATACCCAGATAACCCTTATCTAAGCACTTTTAATGGCATAAGTGGGTATATTTCGTTTCCTTTCAATATTAAGATTATTTAGAAAAGTGTTTGAAGCATTTTTGGGGTTGTTTAATTGATTATTTTGTTCTTTGAAGTGACTTTACGCAATGCAACTGCAGCGCTGCAGTTGACCTGATATCGCAATAATTGTAGGCAGCAGGTCTATTAACAAATAAACACGTCTATCCAAGCCTAAGCTACAAACACCAACAAAACACTTAAATCATATCACAGTGTTTATTATTAGGCTAAACGTAGCAAAACTAGCCTATCAAAAATATTTTCTTCTTCATCTTTATAAAGACAACAACAGTTTGCATTATCTGAGAATAGTAGAATTACTAATCAAATAAGTAGGCTATTTACCTGAACATGGTGATACAATTATAACAATTATTGTAGCCTAAGCCCAATTCAACAACAGTGAGCCACTTAACATGGCAAAGTCCCCAGTTCTTGTAACATCACAAGTAGAACAGTCCATTTACTTGGCATCATGCAGAAAAAGTATAGCATCCACAGTTTCAGGGGCAAGTCCAGTCCTCCTTTCTTCTATTACTCTTCCAGCTGCACTGAAAGCGCGCTCGCTGCTGCTGCTGGCCGGGATACTTAACACCATTCGAGCCAGACGTGCCAGTAACGGTAACGTGGTCTCGTGTTGCTTCCATCAAACACACTCCTCTCTAATTGGCAGGTTAAAAAAAGCCTGAGCCCGGCCCGTGTCTGAGGTAATGATGTGGTAATTGGCCCGAAGCCCGGCCCTCGGGCTGTCGGGCTGTCGGGCCCCTCGGGCCTCGGGCTCCAGATATACAACTCGCTATAAGAAAACCCTGGTATGTTCATCATTTGCTTTCATCAAATAAACCATCAACTAAACTGCAAGTAGACTGACTGGAAATTCTGTTTTTGGGTCTGCATCGGTTCACTCCTGCTCCACCTGTGCAGTATTAGCAATAACTGGACACTGGGACTTTGAAATATTGGCCCTGTCCGTGGAGTCTTCAACTCCCACCTCCGGCAGAATTTCTTGTGCATCCTGGGGGAGGTTGGGGACATGGAATCTTTTTTTTTAATAACATATTTTTATTGAAGAAAAAGGGCATACCAGCAATCGACAAAGAAAAAACATTTTCATTTTTATCCCCAAATACTGCCTTTACAAGATAATGTACAAGAAACAGTTCACAGGAGATTATAATACCAAAATTAAAGCTGCAAGCAGCGATGAACGGGCCCTCGCACCTTCACACAACTCGGGGGTGCTGGCAGGATGCCGGCACTAATGATATGTCTTGTTCGTATACATGAAATATAAACCACAGCATGTAAATGCAGGTAAATAAAAAAATAAGCATCTGAAAAGATGTAGTTCCTGTTGCCGCTAGGTGGCGCTGTACTCTTCACTGAATATTGACACACAGACCTGTTCAGGGCAGGACTGCCATCAATCTTGTGATGTTTGGGGAAGATTGGACCATGTAGGCTGGAGTTACAAGCCACTTCCTGTTGCATGGCGACACATGCATGTTTAACACCATGCCACGGTCACACAGTTTGAAGAAAACTCAAGCTTGTTAGAACTTTTCTTCTTCAGTGTCTTTAAGCTGGACAGACCAGTGTTTGAAGTCCATCTGATAAAGTCTATAGGACTAGTGCTTTAATTCACGAGCTTTGGAAATGGGCAAAAATGCTCAAAAGTGGCACAAGGAAATTCAAAATGGCGGACTTCCTGTTGGGTTTGGAGCATGGCTCCAAGAGGCTTTTTTGTACATCTTAGAGTGTTACAGAAGCCAACCAAGTTTTCATACATGCAGGTCAAATCAGCTCTGGGGGCTGCTTAATTTAAATTTTCTAGGGGGAGCTGTTGAGCCATCTTGGCACATCAAAGCACAAAAATCACATCGTACAACACAAATTGGGAACTCTGATGTGTGTGCCACGTTTGGTGAGTTTTCAACCATCCCTTGCCCCTTCAAAACAACATCCTGTGTAATGGCGAATAAGGCGGCGCCAAGGTGCCACCGTTTGATGAAAACTCAAGAGCTTCATTTTTAAGTATCATCAAGGTCTTAGGACTTTTATCAGCAAATTTGAGGTGAGTCTGATTAACCTGTTAGAAGAGGGACATCAAAAAATTAATACAGTAACTTTCTGTTGCCAGTAAATGGCGCTATGACAGTGATTCAAATTTCCTCTGTAGATGTTTTCAGGGCTGGACTGTCATCATATTCAATTCAAATAAACACAAGAAGTTTGTGCTCTACAAAAGGATCAGCACTCAGTGAATAACCTCCTTTTTTTTTTTTTTTTTTTTTTTTTTTTTTTATCGATATCTGTCTGCATTGGTCTTCGTAGCTTAGCGCCACAAAAGGGTGTAAGCTTCTTATGAAGACTGATGCACTGTTAATCTTGCAGTCAAGTATTTTATAACCATACTGTGCGTGGTTGTGACCGTCACCCACCCTCCCTGGAGACTAGCCTATCAGCCTTTATTGGA
>NC_065527.1:38137743-38169516 GCF_006386435.1 Epinephelus moara | reverse complement strand
TCACCTTGCAGCATGGTCTCAAACAAAAGGGATTCAAATAGGCCACTCCCACACTTAAATAACCTTCCTCTTTCTGGATTTCCTCCTTACTTACACATGGCTTTCTCAGCCCAAACAGCACCGCCACCTTCAACCAAACCCAGGCTCCGTACATGCGAGCTCCAGGTAGAAGCAGTGCTGATACTACCTTTCCTAGCACATTCAACATACTCTATTTCACACACTACATAGCATAACTACAATATAAGCTAAAGTTAAAGGAGATAAATAAACTTGCAGGATCAGCAAACACACTCACCTTGCAGCATGGTCTCAAACAAAAGGGATTCAAATAAGCCACTCCCACACTTAAATAACCTTCCTCTTCCTGGATTTCCTCCTTACTTACACATGGCTTTCTCAGCCCAAACAGCACTGCCACCTTCAACCAAACCCAGGCTCTGTACATGCGAGCTTCAGGTAGAAGTAGTGCTGATACTACCTTTCCTAGCACATTCACCACACTCTATTTCACACGCTACATAGCATAACTACAATATAAGCTAAAGTTAAAGGAGATAAATAAATTTACAGGATCAACAAACACACTCACCTTGCAGCATGGTCTCAAACAAAAGGGATTCAAATAGGCCACTCCCACACTTAAATAACTTTCCTCTTCCTGGATTTCCTCCTGAGAGGAAGTGGATCTCTCCATCTGATCTCAAGGAGTTATGTACCCTGCTTAGTAGTTCCCCCTGCTGGCCCTCAGATCCATTGGCTACACCTGACTGCTTCATCTGACATTTCCTTCACTGTCTTCCTCAAACTCTGTCCCCGCACTCCGAGTTCCCCCAGCAGTGAGACAGCTGATCTTGCTATGAATCCCCTACACCCCACTTCCACTGGACAAATCCTAGTCTTCCATCCTCGCTACTCAGCATCTACTCCTAAATCTGCATATCTAAGCTTTTTTCTTTCATAGGCTTCTTCCATTGAGTCTTCCCAAGGAACTGTCAGCTCAATAAAAATAAACCGTTGACTCACTGACCACAACACTATGTCAGGCCTCTGCTTGGTACAAACTATTTCCTGGGGAACAACAAGCTTTCCCCCTAAATCTACTTGCATTTCCCAATCACAAGCACCTTCTAGGCGGCCACACCCTTGCATCCGTACTAACATATCGCTTCTGTATTTCTCTCCCTCACAGACAAACTGAATTACTAAAATCCTATCCTTAACACCTTCTGAATTCACCTGTCTTCGTTTCCCTTCGATGCCTGCAGCTAAACATTTCAACACCTGGTTATGTCGCCATGTATATCAGCCTTGTGACGAGCTAACTTTACAGCCTGACAAAATATGCTTTAAGGTTGCGGTACCTGAACACAATGGGCATGATGGGTCCTCATTTACCCACAGTTTTAGGTTCTGGGGGATTGGAAACACATCGTATGTAATCCCTACCAGGAATCTAATACGATTCTCCTCCATACTCCACAGGTCCCTCCAACTAAGCTTCCTCTTCTATACACTTTCCCAGTTCAACCACTGTCCCTGTTTAGCCTGGGCCGCTACCTTTGCATCCCTTACTATCTCCTCCTGTCTACGTATCTGTTCCACAACCAGCTTTCTTTTATCTTTGAGACCTGTTGTATTGCATACCGGTTTGCCTGAGCCAAGCCCCAGGTCTCCCTGGCCAAACTGAACATTACCTACAATCTCTGCATGCCTAAGAGCTGCCTCTGCCTCCTGAACTGCCGATCTTGGGTTCCACTTCCTCCCCTTGGTTGGATTTGGAACCACACTCCTAACTACCACGTCCTTACTCCCAGATTACAAGAGCTCTGTCCTGACCTTGGTACATTTAAATTCCTCTGTTAAACCAGATACTGGCAGCTGAAGTATCCCTTTTCCATACAATGCAACACTACTTAGACACCTAGGAGCGCCCAACCGCTTCCTAATATAGGAGCTAACCGACCTTTCAATTCTCTCCACAACAGAAATTGGAATTTCATAAATTGACAATCGCCACATTAACCTAGGATATAGCCCAGATTGCAAACACCACAACTTCAACTTTCCTGGAAGTTCTGATTTATCCATTCTATCCAATCCTTCAGCCACATGTTTTCTAAATTTCACCTCCTGTTCCTTATCATTCAACTGTACATTGTACCACCTATCTAAGCTCTTTACTGACTTTTCCCTAATTGTTGGGATGTCCTCATCATCTATGACAAACTTCCTATCACTTAACTTCCCTCTACGTATTGAGATGCTTCTAGATTTACTAGGCTTGATCTTCATGCTGGCTCACTTGAGGTTCTTATTTGTTTTTCCCAAACTATTCTTAGCTGTTTCCACAAAACTTTAAGGATATCAGGCGCACTTTTATAAAGCCAGTGGGGGACTCCATTAGGCCCTGGGGCCGAAGAAGCCTTTGCACGCCTGACCACCTCCTGAACTTCCTTCTACCTAGGTGGCCTGACATCCATCTCATGCTCTATCCCTCCTTATGGAGGGATATCAGGTGGGAAACCTACTATCCTATTCTTCTCTAAATCTGAATATATGTTTCTCAAATATTCTTCAACCTCTAGCCTGTTTGCTTTAAGCTGCCCTCCCTTTTCCTGGCTGAACAATCCTTTAACAAACTCAAAAGGGTCCCTGAAAAAAACTGTCCTAGCATGTTTCTTCTTCCTCCTCTTTTTCCTGATATGTGTGAAGTTTTGGAAAGATATGCCCACGTGGATTCAAGTTACAACGTTTATCATCACAGCGAAACATCAAAATTTGCCGCCACGCCATGGCCACGCCCTTTGACGGAAACTCATAGTTTCCACAATAAAGCATGATCAAGGTCTTATGGCTTTTTTGACCAAGTTTGAAGTGAATGTGGTCAACTTTGTAGGAGATATTCATCAAAGTCTAAAACATGACATTTTCTCTTGTCAGCAGGGGGCGCTATATTTAACACTAATTATTGATATGTAGATGTGTTCAGGGCGGGACTGTCATCAATCCTGTGAAGTTTGGGAAAGATTGGTCAATGTAAGTTGGAGTTATAAACTACTTCCTGTTTACTCCCTATTTCGTGGTGAGTCCCTTAAGTTTGACACCATCCCATGGTCACACGGATTGATGAAAATTCAAGATTCGAACAATCTTTCTTCTTCAAGTCATTGGGGTGGGACAGGCCAAGGTTTGAAGTCGATCGGATGAAATCTAGACTAGTTCTTTAATTTAGGACCCCTAGAAATGGCCAAAATGCACCAAAATTGCACAGTCAATTCAAAATGACCGACTTCCTGTCGGGTTTAGAACATGCCTCCAAGAGGCTTTTTTGTATGTCTCGGAGTGTAACTTAAGCCTACCAAGTTTCATACTCCTGGGTTAAACTAGCTTGGGGGGCTGTTTCCTCAAACTTTTGTAGGGGGCACTACTGAGAGATCTTTTTCATCCGGGTACGAAATCCTTAAAATATCCAATTTTTCACCAGTTCTGACATATCCGCAAAGTTTTATGTGTTTTGGAATATGTTAAGCCTCCCCAAAAGGCAATTCATTTGTCAGAAGAAGAAGAAAAAGAAGAAGAATTCCTTCAATTTCAATAGGGTCCTTGCACAGTGTGCCCAGGCCCTAATGAGGAATAAGATAAACAAACACAAAAAATACTTCACACTTCACAGACAACAAAATACAAATACATACTTAGGAATAAAAATAAATAAAATCTGTGGATATCCTATTATATAGGCTAATTTACCTACAACTCTTACAACTACACTCTGGCATATTAAGAGCTCCATATATGGTCCCTGGAGAGAGCCATTCATGAACAATAAAGATTACAGATCCTACCTAGTCTTGCGTCTTAAGTCTTTCAAAATAAAGTATCAAAGGGTCCCACATCGCATGGGATTTTTGGGTTGACCCTCTAATTGAGTATTTAATCTTTTCTAGTTTGAGGACACTACTAATAATAAGTCAAGCTTTGGGTGGATATTCTGACTTCCATTCCAACAAAGTCCTTCTCCATGCTAGTAATGTAGCAAAGGCGAAGACATCCTTCATTTTATTTGTCATTAATGTACCCTCCCCAGGGACTCCAAAGATTGCAAATTCAATGCTGGGTTGAATGTCCTTGTGAAAAGCCTCAGATAGAGTCCGAAATACAGTGGCCCAGTAGTTGTTCAGCTTATGACATGACCAGAGCATATGGTGGGGACATGGAATCTGAATGGTCCATGTTCAAAGCCTCCATTGTGGAGGCGGCTGCTAAGAGCTGTGGTCAGAAGGTTGTTGGTGTCTGTTGTGGTTGCAGCCTAAGAACCTGTTGGAGGACACCAGCTGTGAGGGAGGCAGTCAGGCTGAAAAAGGAGGCCTTTTGGGTATGGCTGGCACAGGGGTCTCCTGAAGCAGCAGACAGGTACTGGTTGGCCAGAATGGCTGCAGCTGTGGCAGTCGCTGAAGCAAAAACCCAGATGTGGGAGGAGTTTGGGGAGGCTATGGAGAAGGACTTTCAGTTGGCCTCAAGGAACTTCTGGCAGACTGTTAGATGCCTCAGGAGGGGAAAGCAGGGCTTGTCTCAGGCTGTGCTCAGCAGAGAAGGAGAACTGCTGATCCAAACTGGGGACATCGTTGAGCGGTGGAAGCAGCAAGGACCTCTTGAACCCGGCTGTCACGCCCACTGTGGAGGAGGCAGAGCCTGAAGACTCAGGGAAACTCACCCATATCCCTGGCAGAGGTTGCTGAGGTAGTCAAAAAGCTCCCCAGTGGCAAGGCGACGGGTGTGGATGAGATTCGCCCTGAGATGCTGAAGGCTCTGGACACTGTTGGGCTGTCTTGGCTGACATGTCTTTTCAGTGTGGCGTAGAGGTCAGGTACGGTGCCTGTGGAGTGGCAGACTGGGGTGGTGGTTCCCATTTTCCAAAAAGGGGACCGAAGGGTGTGATCCAGCTATCAGGGTCTCACTTTCTCAGCCTTCCAGGTAAAGTTTACTCCAGGGTGCTGGAAAGGAGGCTCCGACCAATTGTCGAACCTTGGATTCAGGAGGAGCAATGCAGATTCCGTCCTGGCTGTGGAACAGTGGACCAGCTTTTTACCCTCTCAAGACTGCACGAGGGGTCGTGGGAGTTTGCCCATCTAGTCTACATGTGGACTTGGAAAAGGTTTACAACTGCGTCCCTCGGGGGGTCTTGTGGGGTCTTGTGGGGGGTACTGTGGGATTATGGGGTACCGGGCTCATTGCTATGAGCCATCAGGTCCATGTATGACCAAAGTGAGATATGTGTCCGCATACTCGACGTAAATTCAAACACATTCTTGGTGGGTGTTGGCCCATCTCTGATTTTTGCAGATGATGTGGTTCTGTTGGCTTCACACAGTGACCTGGTTTAAAAAGCGACAAAATGTGTACAAATAATGTTGGGGGTGACAGTAATAAACGTTTTAGCAGTACCTAGGTAATATATTGTAATGATATATATATATATATATATATATATATATATATATATATCCTCCTAAATCCTACACACTGGACCTTTAACCCAAAACATGATCTTTTCTAAACATGACCAAGTACTTTTGATACCTAAACCTAACTGTGACTATTTATTTATTTTTTTTTTTTTTATGATATTTTTTGGGGCATTTTGCCTTTAACAGACAGGGCAGGTAAGCGTGAAGAGAGGAGAGAGAGAGGGGGGATGACATGCAGCAAGGGGCCACAGGCTGGATTCGAACCCGGGCCGCTGCGGCAACAACCCTGCACATGGGGTGCCTGCTCTACCCTCTAAGCCACCGACACCCCTATTTTTAAAAACATTAACCATGTTACAATGTGTTTCACCTGTGTCTCACATCACACTTTGGCTTAGGGGTACAGCGGGTCATCCACGAATCAGAGGAGTGGTAGTTCAATCCCCGGCTCCTCCAGTCCACATGTAGAAGTATTCTTGGGCAAGATACGGACCCCCAAATTTCTCCCGATAGCTGTTCCATCAGTGTATGAATGAGTGTGAACAGTTACTGAGTAGCAGGTAGCACCATGTATGGTAGCCTTGGCCACCAGTGTGTGACTGTGTGTGTGAACCAGTGAATGTGACACTTAGGGCTCTAGTTTCGCCGACCGGGCGCGGCGGAGGCGCAGCGCACCTGCGCTTTGCCAACTGGGTGTGGCCAGGCGGATTTTGTAAGTTTGGCACACCATGCGCCCTGGCACAGCTACTCCTCTATCCCACCTCCGTCCCACCTACCGGCGCAAGTCGGAAAGAGGGAGGAGAGAAGGCGTGGAGTGGGTTTTACACAGCCCATTCAAATCACACCAATCAAATGAGCCCCTCTCCTCGCCCTTAAATGCGCCGCGAGAAGGAGTAATGAGAGTTTACTCAATTCGCCATGGCGGAAGAGAGCAGCAGCGTCAGATGGCCAAACGAGCTGATGATGCAAAGGTAGCCTGGGAGGAGGTCACCACAATTGTAAATCAATGTTGCGTTTCTCTCGTGCGTGCGCACTCTCTCTTTCTCTCTCGCAGTCTCACTCGGTTTCTTTTCTTTTGACTTTTCTAAGATGACAGATGCTGAATATATACTCCCTATCTGATGCTGTGGCTGTTTGTGGTTGGGTGAGAGGGATGTGAACTCAGTAGTTTGCAACTGTGTTAATCAAATCAGGTTGGGTTTCCATTACGCGTGCCAAACGTGCCAAACGGTGCCAATCCCCTTTGATCTGACATCAGATGTGACGGGACAGTCGATATAGAGATACATTTATGTGTTGATTGCAGATAGTTGCATTGAATAGTGTTTTTTGGGGGTATTTATTGCATCGTTAATGTGCCTGATATTCTGGAAACCTGCCTGTGAGGTTTTGGTGACGTGTGCGCACTGTCCGCCGGTCAGCCAAACTTCGGCTTACACCGGCTGCGCTCCCCCTGCGCTGACAGTAGACGTGGTTTCAGTTGGCGAGCTTTTAGCGCACCTTCGGCGAAGCCTTTTGGCACAAAACTGTCACTGCGCCAAGCTGGATCTGTCGACACCTCCCCCTGCTGCGCCGCCACACCCATCTCAGCGCACCTCGGTCTGCCAAACTACCTAACTGAGTGCGCCTCAGGTTGCGCTGCTCGAAACTAGCTCTGCGCGGGGTTCGCCACCCTGTGCTGCGCCGGGAAACTAGAGCCCTTAGTGTAAAAGCCCTCTAAGTGGTCAGAAGACTAGGAAGGCGCTATATAGTGCAGTGCATTTACGAAAGATGCCCCATGTGTCACTATGAGACACTGAGGGGCCTGACAAAGCATCGATATTTGACGACCTGGGAATGAGAATGAGTTGCGGGAATTCTCTCTTCTCTCGCTTGTGGATATTTTCTCCTATCTACAAAAGGATTAACGTTTGGGCCTGAGCCTTCACAGTCAAGACACTATTCCTCAAAAACTTACCTTTGGAGTTTGTATCTTTGGAAATACTCGGAAATGGATTTTTGTTAGTTTAAACAAAGTTTGGCTGAATCAGGACTGAACTGGTTAAATTAGAATAAGAATCAGGTTTACCGCCAAGTAGCTTTTCACATACCAGGAATTTACCTTGTTGTTTAATGCATAATTATAAACAGTAAGAGGAAATAAACATAAAATAAAAGCAAATTAATAAAAAATATAAATAATACTGTAAAAACATGTCAAATATATATGTTTGAAAATGAAAGACCTAAACTGTTTCGTGCAATCAGTCATTCATGCTACGTAATGTTCCGATACATGACTCTAGTTCCTGATTCAAACAGATTTGCTTCAAGATACATGCTGTAATCTCCTTTTTCTTTCTCTTTCTGTTTTTCCTACCTGAGGACCAACAGTTTTATGACATTTTGTGACCTAATTTTTCAATGTTGTGTTCATAGAATACTTTATGCGCCACTCTTGCTTTCAGTCATCTATACATTTTTTAAATAAATATATCCACTTCAGATCAGTAAGAGGAATTTATTGTTCCTTGTTCTGCTTGTAAGTTTAAAATGCATTTTCCCCTTTCCTGCGTTCTGTGTTTCTTCTTATTATTCTAATGTGAATTGGAATTCACATTTACAACCTCACACTTCATTGATCTTCTCCTATTTGCTGCAGACAATCAATAAAAGCTCATTTTCTTTTGCTCACTACTTCCTGCAAACATCACATCCTTCCTCCCTGACATCCGTCCTCCCTCCTCTGTGTTGGGCCTGTTTGCTGTAATTTATTGGATTATTTGGATTATTCAGCAGGCGGTGTAGGAGCAGCTATAAGTTCAGTCTCCTGCTGCTGTCAGCCACAGTCACATCGATTCAGGTCACTCAGCAACAAACGCTGTGAAGGCACAAAAAACAGGTTGCATTCAGTCATGAGAAATATGAATGAGTGAAGGTCTGTGTTCAGACACAGAGACAAACTGTAGTTGGCTGTTTTTCAGTGTTTTACAGGTAAGAGGTCACCATTACACAGCAGGGAATTAACCAATACACAACCAGAGGAGAAAGAAACTAGTACTAGACTCACTTCATCATTTTATCCTATTAGATATTTGTGTGAAAGTTTGTCATAATTAGTGCATGAATCCTTGAGTTATGGCCAAAAACTTGTTTGTCAGATCACAGTAAACTTTAACAACCAAATTCTAAAGCTGAAGAAATTTCATTAAGGTGTTCTTCAGATATCACGTTCATGAAAATGAGAAGTACACAAGGTCACATTGACGTTGACTTTTAAACACCAAATTCTGATCAGTTTATCATTGAGTCCATGTAGACGTTTGTGCCAAATTCCCTCAAGGTGTTCTTGAGATGTCATGTTCACAAGAAGGAGATGGAAGCAAGGTCACAGTGACATTGACCACCAATTTTAATCAGTTCATCGTTGAGTCCAAGGGGGCGTTCGTGCCAAATTTGAGGACATTTCCCTAAGGCCTTCTTGAGATATCACGTTCATGAAAATGAGACGTACGCAAGGTCACAATGACCTTGACTTTTGAACACCAAATTCTAAATCAGTTTTTTTTTTGTGATCAACATTTTTTTATTTTAAAAGGACAGACAAAACAAACAACAACAGTATGGTAGCACATTAACAATTAAAATAAGGGAAAAACAAGACAGAGTCACGAAATGAATTTTACAGAATGATAAAAAAAAATAATAATCCTGTCAGTTATGAATGAAAAATTAAATACGTTCACCAACCAGATAAAAGCAGAAGTGGACTGAAAGAAAAAAAAAACATTATTAAAGGACATTATTCCATATCCATGTATTACATATCCGTCAGTTTCTTAAAACTATTAAAGCAGGAACGTGTAAGGTCTTATGTTATTGTGTGGTAAGGTGTGGGAGGGGTGTAGCTCTTCTTTTGAGGTAGTCTCTTATGGATACAGCTATGTCTGACCATGCCTGTACAGTAGTGGGTCTGGCTCTATTGAGCCGTGCCGTTGTGCACTCAAGAGAAGCTATACTCTGATAGGAGGCCATCCAATTGTGAGTTAAGGATATGTTGGGGTTATACCACAATGACAGTATAGCCTTTTTTGCTGCAGTTAGGCCTGCTAACAGTAATCTACGTTGATTCAAATTGAGAGATAGCAACGAGTCATCATTGATTGAGTCATTGATCACTGAGCATTCCCAAAACATGTGCATTGCGTCTGAGCTTGGCAGTGAGTACAGTTGGGATTAGTAATCAGTTTCATTTTAAAGCATTTGATAGGAGTGGCATATACTCTATGATATACTCTATCATCTTAAAATGTATGAGTTGATGTGCCAGATTTTTAGAAGTAATGTTTAGATTGGACCATATGTGTTCCCAATCAGGTCCTGAATCCATGCTTTGAAGATCTTTTTCCCACACCTTTTCAACTGCCAGTGCATTAGTAGATCGATCAAGCAGGGAATTATATATACGCATGACTAACCCTCAAGAACTCTACCCAGGACCACTCCACTTCTCCATAGGGTGTTCTGGCAGGGGTTTGTCCCAGGGCACCCCATGTGCTTTCATGGTGGGTGGCGAGTCTTAAGTAGAGAAAGTAGGAGATGCCTGGTAGGTCATAGGTCTCTTCAATATCTTGAAACGTACGAAGTCCGTTGTTGTTAAAAATGTCACCACAAGTGGAAACACTTTTATTTAACCACGGTGGAGATGTAAAGGGCTGCCCGCCTGATTGAAAGCGATAGTTATTCCAAAGTGGAGATGTTTTGTGAAAAGCACTTATGTTGCCCATCTTCACCTCAACTTTTTGCCACGCTGCTATTGAGTTGATTATAATGCTCCCATAGCGCAAGTTAATGTTTCTACGCTCCCTGCCCGTATACAGTAGGTTTTCCAATCGATGGGGTTTCACCTGTGCTGCCTCTAGGGCCCGCCAAGGGATCTCAGATTCTCTGTCCCTCCAGACATGTAATGGCCTAATCTGAAAGGCATAATAATAAAAATTTAGGTTAGGAACAGCCAACCCTCCGGTGAGTTTGTTTCTCTGTAAGGTTGTAAGTTTGATTCGTGCACACTTTCTTCCCCATATAAAGTGTGATAAGAGAGAGTGCATTTCCATGATAAATTTGGGTGGTGGTGCTAGGGGGATCATAAAGAATAAGAAATTGATCTGAGGCAGGACATTCATTTTAACAGTCAAGTCAAGTCAAACTTTATTTATAAAGCACATTTAAAAACAACCTCAGTTGACCAAAGTGCTGTACAGTTATTGAAATATAAAATAATCATACACAAATATCATAATAAATAAAACAAAGGAAATAGTAAGAGCTCAATTTAAAAACTAAAATTAGATTAAAAAAGGAAATAAAAGATTAAAAAAGAGTAAAAAAAAAAGAGTAAAAGCCAAGGATTCTTGCCTAGCAGGGACTGAACGCCAAGGAGAAAAGATGGGTTTTCAGTAATGTCGTGACTCTGCCTTGCAGAGAAACATAAAGAGAACTCCATCTTTTCAGATCCTCTGTGATTTTCTTTTCCAAACAGAAAAAATTTTCCTGAACTGTTTTGCTAAGAGTAGGGTAGATTTTAATGCCAAGATATGTAAAGGATGTACAAATAGGGATGTTAACAGCCAAGTTGGTTACCCCCATCCCTCATATGGTATGTAATATTTTGTTCAACCAACTGGAGAGGGAACGGAGAAAAATAAAATAGGTAAATAAATAAATAAAACTAAGATAGATAAAAATAGCATTAATAATACTGGGATGGGGGGGTAATAAACCAAAAATGCCATAATAAAATAAAATGAAATAAAATAGGTAAGTGATGAGTAAACTATGTTAGTCTTTAAATTTTAGAATCAAAATAAACATATAGGTATTCTCACTATAAGGAAAAAAAAGTGAGAGGAAGGAGGAAACTGACTGAGCGGCAGCACTGAGCAGCAGCATCCGTCTGAAATCCTTACAATCCTAAGTATTTCTTCCATCAAAGTCACATCACTTGAGGTTAAGCGTGGCCTTATAGTACACAAGAGTGGAGTTGCAACTGTAAGTGACTACTGGATACCATCAGCCTCATCAGGCCTAGCAGCAGCCTCACCAGGCCAGCAGCAGCTACCATCAGGCCCAGCAGCAGCTACCACCAGGCCAGCAGCAGCTACCATCAGGCCCAGCAGCAGCCTCACCAGGCCAGCAGCAGCCTCACTAGGCCTAGCAGCAGCCTCATCAGGCCAGCAGCAGCTACCATCAGGCCCAGCAGCAGCCTCACCAGGCCAGCAGCACCATCAGGCCTAGCAGCAGCATCACCAGGCCAGCAGCTACCACCAGGCCCAGCAGCAGCCTCACCAGGCCTAGGCCTATCATGCCACCAAAGGCTAGAAAAAGTGATGAGAACTTAATCACCACTGCACAGGTTCTTGACCTCCTAGAACAACAGAAGTTCTTCTACAAGGAATTACTCCAACAACAGGAAGGTACCTATAAAGGTTTTGTTCAAATGCTTATGGACTCTTTCAACAAAAGGCTAGATGGCGTCTTAAAGGAGCTTTGTGACATCAAATCAAGTCTACAATACACCCAAAAGGATGTGGATGACCTAAAATCTCTGACTGACAACCTATCAATCCAGTGTAAAGAGCTGAAAGACGACATCAAATCAACCAGTTCAAGCCTTAACAACATGGATGGTAAAGTTGATTACTTGGAGAATCAATCTCGTCGTAACAACTTAATTTTTGAAGGAATTCAAGAGACTGGCTATGAGAAGTGGTCCGACTCTGAGGAAAAGGTCAGAAAAATCTTATCAGAAAATTTGCAACTTGACCACAAGCACATTGAACTAGAGCGAGTACACCGCTGTGGAAAGCCACCTGGCCAAGGAGATAAACCAAGGCCAATAGTGGTTAAGTTTCTCAGACATAAGGACAGGCTTGCTGTACTGGAGAAAGTGAAATGGCTCAAGGGTACATTTTTGTCAGTGAAGACTTCTCTGAATCTGTTAGACAGAGGCGCAAGGAGTTGCTACCAGCAATGAAAGAAGCCAGAAAAAGGGGAGACATTGCTTATCTGAGAGGCCGTTTACACGTACACAGTGATTTTGATAAACGGAGACATCTTCCTTCGTTTGTGCCCTTCGTTTACACGCAAACGGAGATTTCTCCTCTGAAAACGAGTCTTTCTAAAAAGTCCGGCCAGAGTGGAGATTTTGGAAAACTCCGGTTGCGCGTTTGCATGTAAACTGAGATAAACGGAGATAAATTGAGTTATAGGCAGCCGACGTCACAGTATGCGCCGGAACTTGCGCCTGTGTCAAAAGTGCGACCTATGTTGCTATGGTGACAACGGATACATGGAAGGCTTGAGCCTCTCGTTACACTGCCACCTACAGGTTTGGCATGCTCTTGTGTATATATACACAGGTAAGTGTAAACGAAGATCTTTTTGAAAACGGAGATGGTGAAATGTCCGTTTATGAAAATAGCCGGCAACGTGTAAACGGCCTCTGAGATATGATAAACTGATCACTTATCATCCCTCAAAAACACCCAAGGAACGAGGAAATGTTTCTCCTTAAATCTAGAGTGAGTACAGTGAATGAAACTATTTTACATGGTTCTTATTTAAGACAGTTTTAATTAAATCTTACATGGATCAGGAAAACAAATGTCCAAAATGTGAAAAGTTTACGGGTTCAGGTTTTCATTGTTCTCTTTGTAGTAAGAAATTTCATTTAAAATGTACACCTCTTCCTAAAATGTTTTCTTGTATTTGGATATCATGGATCTGTGAAAATTGTGCCTCAATATTTCCTTTTAATCGGCTTAATGATGAAGAATTTCTTGTATCCCTGTCTAACAGTCTCATTACAAATCATAGGTTTACAATTGATAACAGTCTGGTATTCAATCATTTTGACCTTAACATAAATGAAAGTGTTATGCATGATTCAGATTTTGACCCTGATATTAATTTTTTTTTCAGCAAGTAACATTTCCCATTCCTGTGAATATTATAATGAAATCTGTTTCAACAAATTTTTGGAATCATTTCCAGTTGGATGTAAACTATTTTCAGTTTTGCATTTAAATATTCACAGTCTTTCAAAAAACTATAATCTGTTGGTACACTTGCCGATGATACCAGCATTTTTGTCTCAAATACAAATTTAACAACTCTCATCAGAGACCTAAATCATGATCTTATGAATTATTCAACATGGTTTCAAACCAACAAACTTTCACTAAATGTCAAAAAGTCCAATTTCATGCTATTTGCTGGAAACAGGAAATATGACAGTGAACAAGTTAAACTTCATATTCATAATGAAGAAATAATTAAAGTTTCAACAACAGTTTTTTGGGTATTCTAATTGATGACAAACTCTCTTGGAGAGAACAGGTTGGCTCTAATTGATGACAAACTCTCTTGGAGAGAACAGGTTGGCTTTGTCTGCAAAAAGGTCACAAAATCCCTTGGAATTTTAAGAAAAATATGTACAAAGTTCATGTTTCCTTACATTATATTATACTTTAATTTATCCATATTTAACATACTGTAATATTGTGTGGGCCAGTACTTTTTCATCTTATTTGCACAAAATATTATTGTTGCAAAAGCGTTTTGTTAGATTAGCAACTTTTTCGAAAGCTATTGTTCCAAGTTCACCTCTTTTTTTTAAATTGCAATTGCTGACTATCTTTGACATTAACATTCTTCAAGTCTGTACATTTGTCTTTCAAGTGAGACAAAAGACTGTTGATTTACCTCTTGGTTTTAGATATTATTATTTGTTAATAATTCTCAATTCCATAATTATTCAACTCGACACAATAAGAATCTTCATCTACCATTGTATAAACATCCCGTGGTCAATTTTCTATCAAATACTGTGGAGTTATTATGTGGAATAACTATGTACATTTAATGTATTCATCGTTGTCATTGTCCATATACAAAAAGAAACTTAAAAATGCTCTGCTGTTTAAGTCTTTTGATTTCGAAAAATAGGACCACTCTAGTTTTTTTTCTTGTTTTTTTTAATATATATATATAATTATCAATTGTATTGATGAATGATTATGATTCTACATTTTTTTTTTTTTTTTTGTTACATGAAATTCTCAACTTGAACATTTAATATTTATTGGTGATTTTTGTATCGAGTGTATTTTAACTTTAGGATCTCTCGGGTGTGGTTTTCATATAAGCCTCTACAGGTTTCTAACCAGACCTCACACACACATATATATATATATATATATATATATGTGTATTTTGTTGTTGTTGTTGTTGTTGTGGTTGTTTTAATATTTTCTTTGTGTGATTCCCCCCCCCCCCCCCATTTCTTTGTATTAATACATGTGTGAAACAAATAAATGAAAAAAAAAATGAAGGAGTCAGCCATCACTGCTTTCCTTTCCTTTCTGTGTACAAAATATGCCTACTTTCTCTTGATCAAAACATATCCACAGGCATATGAAGAAAATGAGAAACAAACAAACAAACAACAAATAAATAAATAAATAAATGAATAAATAAATGAATTGCCCCCTCTGTTAATGAGTTATATCTATGAATAAAAATAAACGTATGTATCTCCTTTCAAAGTTTACTTTTTTTTTTCTTCCACAGTGCTGTGAGAGAGGAGTATAAAAAAATATAATAATAATTGAAACAAAAACAAAAAAATATCATCTTAGAGGCTGGTGTGTCCTGTTATAGTGCAACTTGACGGGCATAAAGTTGGCATTTCACATTTAGAGAGTGCGAGACAGCATAATATGAATATGATATGAGTCCCTAATAATAACAATAATAACATTTCAATTAACAGCATCCTTCCTATCAGTGCTGTGATCAGCTCAGTCCGTGGCCGAAGATGAAAAATGGGGCACACAACAAAATATTACCAACATTAAATATCAATCAACTAAGCTGAGCGCAGGAAAAGTTAAACTGAGATCTCATCGCTGGTGTTGTATAGCGACATTAACAAACAATAATCTGTAGCCAGTGGTAAATCAGTATGTTAGGATGCAGATTACATTCATGATGAGGAGGTGTCTGGGTCCCGGGACAATGCAGCCGTGTCGCCGTTCCGCAAGGCAGGTGGGGGCTGGAAGATGTTTTGAAGAAAATCCTCAGCATCGTGTGGCGTCCCGAAGTTGATGGTGCGCCCGTTGTAGATGATCTTCAGCTGAGCCAGGTAAAGCAGAAACGGCTGAAGTCCAAGCGATGTCATCTTCTTGTGAACCGAGGCGAACTCCCTTCTCCTGTCCGTCGTTTCTCTGCTGTAGTCCGGGAAGAACAGCAGGGGATGTCTGTTGTGCTTAACCGGCTGAGCTCTGGCTCCCTTCAAGACGGCCTGACGGTCGGAGTAGTCCAGCAGCTTGAAAATCAGAGTACGAGGACGGTTGGCGTCTTTTTCGGAGTTAGCTCTGTTGTAAAGTCGGCGGGCCCTCTCTATGCGAATGTTTCGGTTTCCCAATGAAGGTATCCATTTGGGCAGATTGGTGCTCAGGAAGCCAATGGCGTCCGACCCTTCCTCACCTTCCTTCAGCCCGACCAGTCTCACGTTGGACCTCCGGCTGCGGTCCTCCATCTGGGTGATTTTCGAGGTGAGTCCCCCCACCTGTTGCTGAAGGCCCCCACCTGTTGCTGAAGGCCTTCACGTTTGTTAGCCCTCACTGTAGCTTGTAGTGTATCAAGCTTAGCCGTGTTACTCTGAATAGTTTTGTATGATGACTCGAGACCCTGGGCTAGCTCACTCACAGTATCTTTGGTGTCTTTTATTTGTCATGTTAGTTCCGCTAACTGCGGAATGAGGATGCTGTTGACCGCTTCTTTCAGTGCCAACTGAATGAGTGCGCTGAGCTCACTCTGCTGTGCTAACACCGCGGAGCTAATGGCATTGGCATTGGCAATCACATCGTCTAGATCCTCTTTCGACATCGTAACCAAGGATTTTTTCTTCAATGGTGACAGGTGATCGCCCTCCCGTTTGACCCGGGTTTTCTTGGAGACATTATGCACTGATGACTTATCAGTTTAGTCGGTGAAATAGATGATAGAGACAGTTTTAGGGGTTGTTGAGAGCGAGCTGTTGCGCTACGCGTGCATCGCAGTCGAGCGTCAATCGGAAGTCTTCTAAATTAGTTTATTGTTGAGTCCATGTGATATTTGTGCCAAATTTAAAGAAATTCCTTCGAGGCCTGCTTTAGATATAACATTCACGAGAATGAGATGGACACAAGGTCAAAGAGACCTTGACTCTTGATCATTGCGTCCAAGTGAATGTTTCTGCCAAATTTAAGGAAATTCCCTCATGGTGTTTTTGAGATATTGCCTTCACAAGGGTGGGATGGACAACCCAAAAACATAATGCCTCTGGCCACGGCTATCACCAGCATGGAGGCAAAAAACGCTATTGGCTGCTCACTGATACACAGTTACTGTGTCTGTATGGTACTATCAGGTACTTTAATAAGTTTCCTTATGATGAACTTGACTATTGATTTCTGTAACCATGACTGCAGGTGGATGATGTGTTCTCCTGGAAGCAGTTAAATACCTTTCACAAGGTACATCAGACTATTTGCTTTCTGATTGAATACAGCAGCATGTGTGTGTTATCTGATAAAATTAAGTTTCTTTCCTGTGTGAATCTTTCCAGAAAAATTTAACCTCATCATGTGACACGTGACAATGACGAAGTTGTAGCAACAGGACTCTTTCAGTAATTTCCTTCGGGGTAAAACTCATCAGCACCATACAAATTTATGAGCACACCACACACATTTCCATCCCGGCTCTCATAAAGGACATCTGATTAGCTGCTGCTCTCCAAATGTGGAGAATGAGGCTCAGGTGTGTGGAGAGGAGCCTTGAATCTTTAATCTGCTGCTCTGATGAATGTGCAGGAACCTGGATCGAGGACAGAAGGCTCACAGCGTTTTTACTGTTTATGTTTCAGAAATCAGCAGTAGAAACAAAAGTACTGGTGTTACACATTCAAATGTTTCATTATCTCTTCTCGCGTAAATGTTAAATGAAATCTTAAGTAAAACTTTACAGTTTTAGAAACAGATGGAAAATTAAAAAGAAAATAAATGCTGTGTGTATTTCTACATGTAATTTACATTATCAATAAATTGGTCATGGTGCATTCCCTACATCTTTTTTTTTTTTTTGGAAGCAATAATTCTCTTCCCTTTACCAACATCAAATCTATATGTTACATTTTTATTGTAAATGTGTTTGTGTTGTCAGAAAGTGAAGTTTTTTTCTAACCCGGCATTTACAAGTTTATTATTCATGTATTGTGACTCCCCATTAAAACACAAACTGTTCAAACATTTCTGTTTGTGAATGATTCAACAAACGAAATAAAACATGTCAATCAGCTTCAGAGGTATTGGGAGGTTGGCTGTCCCAACACATTCTTATATTACATATCGCTGCTTTGTTAGTGGACTTTCACATCTACAAATTAGGTATCCTCCTGCATCTGCTGATGGTGTTCTGGGACGTTGCAATCAATGCCAGGATGTCAACAAAAGCATGTGGTAAGGTTTTACAAAAAGTCATGGTTTGGCTCTACATTCATATGGGAAGTGAACAGAGCTTCTCAGTGAATGTCCAGAGTGTTTTGGACCCATTCAACACTCGTCCCACTTGCCCTATAAAAACATTTTAAGCTCCTTATATTACATGGTTACTGGCAGCGTTTCAACCTGACACTAAATTCGAAATCCAGATGGGGGTCGTATATTCAGTATGCATTCCTGAGCAGAGACTAAGTTTCTCTTGTAACCAACTTGAAATGTCTCTTGAAAGTAAAACTGTACATTTTATGCATAATCCTTGTTTGTTAGTTGAATGATTTTTTTTCCCACTCTTGTAGGTCATAGTATGAGTGAGTTATAATTTTATGTGTTTAATCCCTCATTTAACATGGAGTCATACTGCCATCTTGTGACGATAGTTAAGAAGGGTTCCCGTAAGGGAATATTTCAAGTTAAAATATAGTTGGATTGATTAATCAACTTGTCTTTATTAATATATGCTTACTCATTTAGTATGTTGATGCAGACTAGTTTGTAGTGTTTGTGCACGAAACATTTATACTTGTGTTCTGCTGATATATGCGGTATAATAATCATATTAAATTTAATTTGATGTTAAGAGCTGATTTTGACCATAATGGGAAGAGTATGTGTCTATCACATGTTAAAGTATATAATCTCACAAATTAAAGTTCATTAAATTTCCTCCGAAATAAAGTAATGTCAAAACTAAGAGACACGCCCACTCAACCTGGTCAGATAAAATCATTGAGCTCAGCGAATCTCCACACTTTTTCTTTTTACTTTTACTTTTTCTTTTCTTTCCTTTTTACTTTTACTTTTTCTTTTCTTTCCTTTTTACTTTTACTTTTTCTTCTTCTTTCTTTTGATGTCCCTCCTCCTAGTTATACTCTTTATGCCTTAACCCGTTACGCTCTTAAACTTGGTTCCTGCGTAACCATGCCGTAGCCAGCTATGAGGTCACCGATTTCAAAGAGAAAAAATAGAAGAAGCCCCAAACAGTATGGTTGACATATTAATACACCAGACAGCTTTTATTTTGAAATGACACGCAGGAAGTTATGTGATGTATTGGCAGAACGCGGAAAACTTGAATTCAGTTGACAGGAAGACGACAATACTGCTAGCTGACAGGCGAGGTGAGTGAACAGTGTTTCCCATACATTGACCAGGCTATGGCGGTACACCATAGTCTAATTTGCCCCGCCATAGTCTCCAAAAATCGTCCAAATATAAAATGCTTCAGGTAAATGAACGTCACTCTGTAGCACACCGGCTGGAGCGCCTACTGAGAATTCTTTGGCTTTGTTATTTACGTGACAACAGCAATGCCTGAACGCAACACAGGCTCCACTCTATTAGTGCCGTGCTGCAGGTTGGGTCAGGAAAATGCAGCCCGAGCCACGTTCTAGTGTGCTCTCCTGTGTGTGTGTGTGTGTGTGTGTGTGTGTGGGCATTGGGGCGAAACTCCGCCATTCGCGATACAGAGAGCAGAGGAGAATTAACGCACAACCATGTAGAGACAGAAATGACATGCAATTATATAAATAAGATAAATAACATAAAATGTTGTTTAATAAAAGGACAAGGTATAGACCTGTTCTATAGACCTGGATATGAAGCGTCCATAGTGCCAAATAATATAACGGTAGTTTCTAAAGAGCTAAAACGAAAAAAAAAAAAAAAAAAAAGGATAAATAAATGAATTAATTTAATTTAATTAAATTCAGGGAGACCAGAAAGTTCATGGGAGATTGTATTTTGATGGCATGACAGGGTATTCCTCCATAAACTTTTTCCAGGCCAGTTCTATCAGCCATGATCTCACCCTACAAGATGCAGACGCACCAAGGTAATCAAGAAATGGGTCCCAAGTCCGGTAGAACAAAAAGGGTTTATCCATTAAGGCTGTAGAGAAAGCTTTGAATGGAATGATACTTGTCACTGTTTGCAGCCACTGAGTAAGAGTAGGAGCTTTATCAGTGATCCACGTAACCATAATACATTTCCGAGCACAGTGGAGCAGAATGTGTAGAAGGTTTCTGTTGCGAAAAGCCGTCATTTAGTCCCAAAAGGCAAGTCCTTGCACCTAGATGTAACTGGCACTTAAAAAATAACATTTAACTATTGACAGATTATAATCCAAAACTGCTGAAAATGAGGACAGCTCCACAAACAATGAAAAAATGATCCAACAGAAGATTGACATTTAGTGCACAGGACTGACAGAGCTGGATTCATTCTGTGTCTAGCTTCAGGAGTGATATAAAGCCTGTGTTTAATCTTGAATTGCTGCTCCTGAGTAGAATTAGATGATAGAGCACTTGAGGACTGTCTACACAAGGCACTCCAGGCCTCAGGCTCTATATATATACCCAAATCCAATTACGACTTGGCTCTGACCTTGTCAGAGTTATCTGCATTGAGACTACAAAGAATCTTATAAAGTTTTTGGGTAAATGATTTAAGCTGTGTATCATTTACCAATAAAGATTCAATAGGAGATATAGCGAGTCCACCAGTACACTATTTTAAAATAGACAGAATAAAATCTCCAACATGCAGAAATTTAAAGAAATCTTCACTGGGGACACCATACTTGCCTTTCACTTGCTGGAAAGTGAGGACTGTGCCCTCCTGAATCATGTCTCCAACTACTTTAATACCCCTGTGTCTCCAATCTGCAAAACCAGAGTCTGGGTTTTCATGAATAGGAGTTAACAAAGAAAAGCAATCACTGTATCCTTCTAATTTCCTGACTTTTTGCCAAATGCTCAGCATATTCTTTAAAATCACCTTTTATTAGTGTTGCCGCTGTCCCAGAAGAGACGTATAATAAATTCCACAAGGGAATTCCATGCAAAGAACAGACACAGAGAGACAGACATAATTGGGGTAATCTATGAACCATTCCAAAAGAAATTTAAACTGTGCAGCCAATAGGTAAAATAAAAACGATGGTGCCACTAAACCACCATGTTTACCAGGAAGACTGTCTTTTTTTTTTACACCAAATAAATTATATAATAGAGCTGATTAGTTGTGAAAGAATTTTCTTTGACAATACAACTGATAACCTCTGAAAAATATACAAGAGACGTGGGAGGATATTCATTTTGATTAGATGGATATGACCCAAGAAGGACAGAGGTAGGCCACACCACCTGTCAAGGTCATGTTTTATGGTTTGTAAAAGGGGAGCAAAGTTTAGTTTATATAAATCTTTTAAACATGGAGGGACTTTTATACCTAAATACAAGAATCCTGCTGGGGACCAGCGAAAAGGTTGTGAGATGTTTGGATCCAATGTTTGTGATTTACAGAGAGGCATGGCTTATCTTGTAGCCAGAAAAAGAACCATAGCCACAAATTAACTCCGTCAATGTAGAAACAGTATGTCCTGATGAGTCTTAGAAAATCAAAACGTCATCAGCATACAGTGAAATTTTATGCTGAGGATTATTTAGAAGAAGTCCCTTAATACCAGTGTCTTGCCTAATGGCTGAATCTAGGGGCTCCATAGCTAGTGCAAATAACAATGGGCTTAGGGGCAGCCCTGCCTAGTACCACGTTCAATGCCAAATTACTGGATCTGAGCCCAATAGTAACTAACGCTGAAAGAGGTGATGTATATAAGACCTGATTGCATTTAATAAATACTTTGCCAGACCTAATTTGTGCAGTGTAAAAGATAGATAGGGCCAAAAGCTTTTTCCACGTCGAGAGAAATGACCAAAACTTCTGAGCTGTACATAGAGGAATGTTAAATAATGTTAAGTAGCCGTCTCATTTTATGTGAATAATACCTCCCACGTATAAAACCAGTTTGATCATTAGCAATAATTAAGGGGAAAACAGATAAGGCCTGTATGAAGAGCACTCCTCAGTTGGTTTACCCTTTTTTAATACCAAGAAAATATTAGCCTCCATTAAAGATGAGGGGAGAACTCCAGCCTCAAATGAGGATTGCAGCATTTCAAATAATAGGTCAACCAGAGTGGTGTTAAACTTCTTATAAAATTCAGCATTAAATCCTTCGGGGCCTGGGGCTTTATTGTTTGGGAGTAATTGAATACAATTCTTGATTTCGCTCTGAGTTAATGGTTTACATAAATTTTCTCTCCGCTCATCTGCAATTTTTGGTAAATTCACCTTTGAAAAAAAATTCCAGAAAGTGTGTTTCTCAACTAGCACCATCTTTCTACTATTGGTTGCGGAGCTGAGGGGACAAAGGGGGTGTTCACCAAATGCCCATGATGGTCTTTCCCAACCCCCAGCCATGACCAACAGGGGACCAAGCACACAGCCACTGGGATCCAGAGTGCTTGTGTACAGGCCATGGCAGCCCAGATGAACTGAAGGAGGTTGCAGAGGAGTTGCCTGATCCACAAAAGACTGGAGGTGAGAAATGGGTCACAGCCATGCAACAATTATTGGCCATGTATAATCCAACCCTGCAGGAGGTGGAGGCTGTCTGTCGCAGATGTTTTAAACTCCGGCGGGCCAACATTAGACCTGCCAACTGGTCCACCAACCCAGCAGTTGGATCAAAGGATTTCACCATGATGATGACAGGTTGTATGATGCAGTGCACACCAAGAAACGTACAGCAGCACTGACAGCGCCAAGTTGAGGTGCTACAGATGTGAAAGCTTTGGGCATATTTCACGTGACTTTGCCACTTCTTGGACTGAGAAACATGAAGGACAAGATCAGGGGCACTCCTGGCCATATGCACCACCTCAGGGGCTCTCTGGTCATTCTCCAGGATTACCATTGACGCAGTCATAGGAGACAGTGGAGGCAGGTCAGAGCATTGAGCAGCACACACACACACACACACACACACACACACACACACATACATACTAACACAATTACATTTATGTTATTGACTGATGAAGGGGAGGCAATGATATTGTAGTGAGACAGCAGGCGGAGCTGTCTCCTGCAAGACAGAGACTAATTAAAGACAATGACATACACCTGTTGGACGCCAGGTAGGGAGGAGAGGTGTTAAAAAAGGACATTCATTCTGTGATCGCTCTCTTGGCTGAAACCGTTCTCCTGTTTGGTGGCTGGTACCCCTTTGGGCTGGGGAGGGGCGCTCGCAGCTGGTTAGGGCTGCCGGCGTGAAGAAAGTAAGGTAAGTGAGTCTCTCCTGAGTGAGGAGAGGAGGCTAGTTGCCTCCTTTAGGTAGCCAGGGCCGGGGCATTAGTGTGGTTGCCGGTCGCCACTTTTCACAGCCGTCTGCCCAGTAGCTCTTTAATGTCGGTGCTGCTGTTGTTGGCTCCAGAGCCAATTTACTCTATTCGCGTCTGTCTTATTACTGTAGTCTTATGTAGTCTGTATTGTTGTCTTATGTGTTAGGTTATGTTAGTTTATCTGTGTTCTTAATTCATTTTAAATTGCTTAGTAGCAGGGAGGGGTGGATAGTAGCCTTGCTGGGGGTCCAGTATGCAGTAGCTCACAGGCTGGGAGTGTGTGGGAAACATAAATTAAAGTTTGCAGTGGTGTGCTGTTAAATCCAAGTCTGCAGTGGTGTGCTATTTAACTAAAGCGTGCAGTGGCGCGCTGTGATTTATATAGAGTGCAGTGTGCGTAAGCTAGTCTATTTCCTATCTAGCCCTCTATGGTATTTGATGAAGCTCTGGATGTTTGGTACTCCCCCTCCTGGCCGTTTATCTAACTCTCCTTCTGTGTCCTATAGCTGCTGTGTTCCTGCGCCCTAAATTATTGTCCATTTCAAAAGAAATAAATAAAGCATATATTTTTATATCATTATTGCTTTCTGTTTCCTGTGTGGTTTGTTTGAATCCTCTGACATAGTGGTGCTTGTGTGCTGGAAGCAAGTTTGATTTTGGGAATATACAACAACTCCTGTTATTGTTAAGCCAAAGTCAACTGTTAGGCAATATCCACCTAGGCCAGAGGCTAGTCAAGGCATTGCTCCTGTCATTCAGTCACAAGGTGCCATTTTGGAATGTCCTAATTCACCATGTAACACCCTCATCCTACCTGTAAAGAAACCAAATGGTGATTGGAGACCAGTCAAAGACCTCTGGGCAATAAATGAGGCTTTGCAATACCCAGCCCCCACTGTCCCAAATATAGCAGCACTGCTTTCACAGGTGCCAGCAGACTCCTGTTGGTTTACTGTAATTGATTTGGCAAATGCATATTTTAGCATTCCTGTTCATCCTGACTCACAGTTTTGGTTTGCTTTCACTTTCAATGGTAAACGTTACACCTGGACCAGAATTCCACAGGGTTTCGCCTCTAGCCTACATTTGTTTTCCGTGGCTGTAGCAGAAAACCTGTCGCATTGCCAGCCAATACATGGCAGCACACTTGTGCAGTATAGTGGTGATCTCTGGGTGTGTTCCACCACAAAAGAGAATTGTAAAGCTGACACAGTGTTTCTACTCTGCTTTCTGGCTGAAACTGGTCACAAAGTTTAAAAAAATAAGCTGCAGCTAGTGTACCATTCAGCGTGTTATCTTGGCCATAATATCACTCTGAAGGGTCGTAAATTGGGTCCGGACCGCATCCAGAAGATCTTGGATGTTTCAAAACTGTGTAAAAAAAGAAAAAAGAAAGATGAAACAACGACCTTTTGGGCTTGAAAGGCTATTGCCATCCATGGATTTGTGGTTTTGTGGAGATCTCCCAAGCCCTGTATGACATCACTCAGAGGGAAGACATTTGGCCATGACTGACATATTAACTTTGACTTCTACTGACAAAAACTGCTCACCTGACTACTGCAGGACTACTACATAGGCAATTATATCACTGACCATGTCCACTGTTACTTAAAGCAGTGTCATTTCATTAACTAATCAACATTACTCCTAACAGCTGAAGATGGAGAACCACATCCCTGTCTGGAACTGGTTGACAAGACATTAAATCCACCTGATGCATTGTTTGACACTGTTGTGCAATTAACCATGTTTTGATGTTCATCTTCCCTAAGGTCAAAGCTGCCCTTCCTGAACCTGTGGTGGAACAACTAGACAACTTTCAGCCGGGAGACTGGGTGGTGATCAAGGACTTAAGGAAAAAACAGTGGAGGCAGCCACGGTAGGCTGGGCCATACCAGTTGCTGCTGATGACTCCCACTGCCATTCGGATAGCTGAGAGGGACACCTGAATCCATGGATCCCATTGCAAGCCTTTCACCAGCAATGCCTCTGCTGAAAAGAATACAGCCCAACTCCAAGGAAGGTAATGAGGGTTTCTGGTGGAAATGTGTAGCCGCAGCCTTCATCACTGGCATGGTGACCACAGCGGTCACAATCAAATCTGGGTTTGCAACTAAGCAGCAAGTTGACAGGCATCTTGGCAAAGGTAAAGCCTGGCAAGAACTGGGTTTAAAACATTCTCTAATATTCACACCTGATCCGTCAAAGATGCTTAAAAATAAACTGATATCATCGAGGGCGCAAGAAGACACACAGGGCAGATGTGGCATTGGCATGCCACAAACATGGATTCAAGACATCCCAAAAGAAGACAGTATCACAGCTGTTATGAAAGAACAAGTGGTAAGAAACAAAATACAGTTGAATGGACAGAATGATTGGAAACCGTGGGAGTTTGATGCTGGTAACCTAATTGATAATTTCAGGCAACAAATAGTTGGTATTCCTTCATTCAGTGGTTCAAAACTAGAATGTATAGAAATGGTTAAATAACCACTTTGGCCCCTGGGGTACTCTGATCATTCATGTTCTGATCCCTGTTCTAATTGTTTTTGGTATCGCTCTATGTTTTTGTACCTGTGCACTTACTTGTATGCGAGCCCTCATGTACAGATGGATAGGTGGAATAGTTGGAGGAGAAAAAAAAACATTGTATGTTAAAAACCCTTTTGAGCAAAACACTGATAATGAACAGAATGTCTACTTAATGTCAAAATGGGCCCCAGGAAACCCTTTCATTGATTCAGAGAATGAAATGGTATAATCATGTTTTTGTGATTTAGTGTTTAATGTTTATGTTGTATAGTTTTGATATTCTTAAAGAAACAATTGTGAGTTCAATTTGAATCTTTTGTGTAACATTTTTGATTTTCTGAAGATCTGAGGTAATTCCCATTATAATGTGTTGACACTTTGTGTCAAGAGGAGGGAATGTGGGAATTATTTAGGAATCTTTATTGAGGGGCAATTCTCCACACCTTGAGGTCATGACCTTACAGTTCTTTGGGGGAAGTTTTCTGTTTTGCTAAACCTTTTGTTAACGGGGGGCATATCTCCTTTACGAATGTAGCTGGTGGGTGCAACCTGCGTTCAACTCTTTGGTTTGGTATAAAGGTCTGTAGATCCTGAAGGTTGTCAGAGAACGCTCGTGCCTTGCATCTCCATGCTGCATGGAGCACAGCGGCCCAAGGAGAGGCACGATATTCCCTCCAAGCTGCGGAGAAGGACATGGGGATGTCGCGCCGGAGTGCAGCGCCGATACCGGAGGAGACGGTACAAACCCGTCCTCCCGTCTGTCATTACAGGGAACGTAAGATCACTCCCCAACAAGATGGACGAGCTGTCGGCGCTGACTCGCCATCAGAGGGAGTACCAGCAGAGCAACATGCTGGTGTTTACAGAGACATGGCTGAACATGGAAGTAACGGACACGATCACCGCACTGGACGGATTCCAGCTCCTCAGACACGACAGGACAGTGGACAGCAGTAAGAGGAAAGGAGTGGGGCTGGCTGTGTTTGTGAATGATAGATGGTCTAACTCTGAGCACATCATTATCAAGGAACAGCATTGCTGCAGGGACATTGAGCTGCTGGCTGTTGGCATGAGACCATATTATCTACCCAGGGAGTTTTCTCATGTCATAATGGTAGCAGTGTATGTCCCCCCGTCTGCTAAAGCTGAGTCTGCTTGTGACATTCTCCACTCCATTATGAGTTGAGTCTGCTTGTGACATTCTCCACTCCATTATGAGTATGCTGCGAATACAGCACCCTCAGGCCCTACTTCTGATCTCTGGGGACTTCAACCACACCTGTCCATCCACCACCCTGCCCACCTTCACCCAGTATGTTTCCTGCCACACAAGAGACAATAAAACACTGGATTTATTTTATGCCAACACCAAGGAGGCATACCACTCATCCCCCCTGCCCCCCCTGGGAAAAGCTGATCACAGCCTGGTTCATCTTCTGCCTGTCTACAGACCCCTGGTGCAGAGGGAACCAGCAACCACCCACACTGTGAAGAGGTGGTCTGAAGAGGCCGAGGAGGCCCTGAGGGACTGCTTCGAGACCACTGTGTGGGAGGTACTCAGCGATTCCAATGGGGAGGACATTGACAGTCTGACATCATGCATTACGGATTATATTAACTTCTGTGTGGAACGCACTGTACCCACCAGGACTGTACGCTGCTTCTCCAACACCAAACCCTGGATTACTCCAGATATAAAAGCTCTCCTGAAGGAGAAGAGGAGAGCTTTTAACTCTGGAAATAAGAAGGAGCTGAAGGCCGAGCAGAAGGAGCTACGGAGAAACATCAGGCAGGGAAATACAGGATATAAAAAGAAGATGGAGGAACAGCTGCAGCAGAGCGACGTCAGTGGAGTCTGGAGAGGTCTGAAAACCATCTCAGGACACAAACAACCAGACTCCCAGGCCAGAGGCGACCAGAAGTGGGTGAATGATCTGAATCTGTTCTTCAATAGATTTGATCAGTCTGCCCCTCCCCCGGCCCAGACATCACTGCTGCAACCCCCCTCATCCTCACCTTCAGCCAAGCTGTCATCTCTGAGGACTAACGACTCCCACCCAATGTGGGAGAAGATAAAAGCTCTGGAGAGCTCCTTCAGCGATAGACCGCTTCACCCAAAGTGTGTGAAGGAACGCTATTGCAGGTCCTTCCTGCCTGCTGCTGTCTGAATACATAACCAGCACTGCTCACAATAAACTGTACCATGGACACTTTAGGGACACTATGGACACTTTATAAACACCATTAAAAGCATTACTGTCCCACTTGTTTTTGTTTATTTGCACATACAACCACTTTGCACTAAATATGCTCACTTTAATCATTATTATCCACTGCTCATTATTATTGTCATTGATATTATTATTATTATTATTATCATTATTATTTATCGCTGTTTCTTGTATTTTAATACTTTTTTTGCATGTCTAGTTTTTTAAGTTTTTAAATTTTGAAATCTTGAATCTGACTCTTTCCCCTTGACTGCTGTAACACTGGAATTTCTCAATTATGGGATCAATAAAGGTGTATCTTATCTTATCTTATCTTTGTCAGAAGGGTATCTAAGGCGGTCTTGTTAATATGTATTTCGTTTCTAAGTTCTTCTGACGGAAATAAATTGTATTTAGTCTGGAGTTAATGAAGTTCTAGTTTCCTTTGCTCTGTTCTACTGTTCCTTTTAAGCTCAGTTGTGTAAGATATGATTAGACCTCGAGTGTAAGCTTTCATGGTATCAAACCAGGGGATATGTCTGGAGTCTTACTTACTTTTTTCATAATTTTTCATAACTAGGGTCATGATTCAAGAAAGAGCTATATCTCCAAGGTCGGCTCTGAGACCCAATAATCAGGTTACTTAAGGCTACATAAATAGGCGCATGATCTGATATAATAATATCCCCAAAACTCCAGCCCTTAATGTTACGTAGTGAAATTTTAGGGGTGAAAACAAGATCAATTTTACTACTTGTTTTATGTGCACCTGACTAAAATGTAAATTCCTTGTCATTTGGATGTAAAACCAGATATCAACTAGATCGAGTTCATTGAGAATATCTGAAACAGCTTTCACTCTTTTTGACTGTGGATTTTGCACTGGTGGAGATTTATCCATCACAGAAGGAAAGTAGCAGTTAAAGTCTCCAGCTATCACTTTATTGTCACCAATCCAATCACCAAGCAGAGAAAAAACTTGAGAAGTGAAATCATTAGACTGCACAGGTGGACAGTATATATTCATAAATGACACCATATGGCCATGAAGATAACCCTTTAACATTACAAATCTACCAGATTTATCAGAAATAGTTTGAACCTCCGTCAGGGGTAGATGCTTATTTATCAGAATAGCAACTCCTCTGCTTTTACTGGTAAAAGATGAGTTAAACACCTGTCCTACCCAGTCACACTTTAACTTTAGGTGCTCATTATTAGACAGGTGGGCTTCTTGCAGAAGGGCTACATGAACCTGTTCTTTTTTTAAAAAGCTTAACATTTTTTTCCTCTTAATAGGGTTGTGTACACCTCCCACATTCCAGCTGCACATTTTTAGGGCAGACCTGTCACAAGCCATTTTGCATTAGGGCATCCTTAACCATCTGTGGATGAGAGTACAAATAGCAATCAGATCTCCCTGAGACTGAACTGAGACCAATAATGTAAACAGAAAATCAGAATACAGTTACTGCTTTGCTAACATTTAAGAGAGAACTATGTACAACGAACATCAGGCAAAAATAACAAGTGCATATAAGGGTCAGACTTTGGTCTATTACACCCATAATGGGCATGAGCTACCTTCCCTAGTATAATAGTGGAAGATGCTGGACAAGCTTTTTAACTCCTTCCCAACGTTAGATCAATAACACACCTCAATTGCCAGCCCGCAGTTCTGTTCAAAAGAACTATAAAATTAAGTCAGCAGTGAGCATAAGAGAAACCAACTCACATAACCACAACGCCTTCCGTTATCAGAGAGGTTTAGTAAATGGCCATGGCTGTGTGTAAAACACGATATGAAGAGTCTCTCAGTCATCAGAAGTCAGAGGAGGAGATCCTCCACGCTGTGACACTTTATCCAAGAAAGTAGCAACATCTTTAGGATGCTTAAAGAATTTCTCCAGACCGTTGTGTTTGATCCTGAGGACGGCAGGATACAGCATGGCTAAGACGACCCCTCTCTCCTTAAGCTGTTGTTTCACCGGATGGAATTTCAGCCGTTCCTTGACCACAGCTGCAGAAAAATCCTTAAATATCATAATTGGAGCACCCTCATAGAGAAGAGATTGCGCTTTCCTTGCCGCCTGCATGATCCGGACTTTATCCTGGAAGTTATAGAAGTTTATAATCACAGCACGGGGCCGCTGGCCAGGGAGGGGGCGCCGTGTAACTGGGGATTCCCAGGAAAAGCTCCATGGTCGCCTGCGGGCGCTCTGGTCACTCTGACATCGCTCACACTGCCAGCTCCAGCAGGCACTTGCAGCGGCCAAAGGGGCTGTCCATCTAGGCTGACCGGCTGTGCACTTTACAAGGATGAACAAATATACTATCATTTATGTCTTAACTATGTATTATTCATGACTTTCATTACACAATTAAAATAACGTTAATAAACAAAGTCATATAGCCGTTATGAGTCTATTATTGTTATGATTTTACCCTCCTGTTGGCACATAGGACCATTGAGAAATGTAATTGGTGGTAAATAAGCGGAGCTTATTTGGAGGAAAAAAAGCGTAGCCTATATATATATGTATGTAGCATGCACATCTTCGGTTTCCTCTTTCACCATGGATCGCACTTTCGGAAGACTCCTTGGTATTGCATCGGCGTATTTGATGAGGAAACACAGGGCCCAGAGCCGTCAGTCCGTCTGGGTCTGTCTGGGTCCACAGAGTCCTGCAAACCCGGTCTGCAAGTGGCTACTGCTTCGGCGGCAGCGCTGCTCATTTGCATAAAGTTCAGCTTCTCTCAACTTCTACTTGACTCTCTGGTCGCTGGCATTGCGCCGCTCACTGCAGCAGACGCCCCTGATGCCCTTCTTCGCCAGCATGCATTGAAAATGAATGGCTGCCGGCAGCCATTCATTTTCAATGCATGCTGGCGAAGCTTATGAAGCTTTTGGTGGGAATCCACGATAAGGGCACGATGGCAACAGTCCAATTTAACAGCCCCCCCTTTGAAGCTCACCTGCAGCAGCTCCGGTAACCAGGTTTTTAAGAAAGAGACAGGATTAGTGCCCTCGCTGCCTCCACCGACACATATGTTGCACTGCCGACCCCTGTTCTCCAGGTCGTCGATCTTATCCAGGGCTGCCACTAGCTTGCACTTAACTTTGGTGAGTTTCACTATGTAAGTCGCCACGGGGTCCTCGGACTTTGAAATGCGGCTTTGAGCTTCCGTAATCCATGTATCCACTGTGGCGATTTTAGATGAGCAGGCTTCGAGTTTTTTCAGAACCAATCCGATACCAGCGCGTAAAATAAAAATGGATGGGATATGAATTGTTGTATGTCTCAACTTCTAAAACTCTACGTAAAATATTAAGAATTAATTATATAATAGTAAAATGAATGTCATAAAACTTTTTTTATTATTATTATCCAGTGTTGACACAAATCAAGACACAGGTTAAAGTGCAGCCACACAATTTTGTAAATATGACATTTTAAAGGCTACAATAGAATGCTTTTTAAACTCCGCTCCATTTCCGTTTCGTTTGCCTGCAGCATGCATATGTGTAATGACGTGAGGCATTACCTGGTATCGGATTGGTCATAGGCTGTACTCGCCGATACCCGGTACCGCATTTTAGGCAGTATCGGAGGCATTTCCGATACTGGTATCGGTATCGGTAAAACTCTACTCACTTTATCAATCAATCAATCAATTTTACTTATAAAGTCCAATATCACAAATCACAATTTGCCTCACAGGGCTTTACAGCATACAACATCCCTCTGTCCTTTGGACCCTCACAGCGGATAAGGAAAAACTCCCC
>NC_065527.1:38135560-38137602 GCF_006386435.1 Epinephelus moara | reverse complement strand
ATGAGTTAATCTGAGAGACAGTGGAGCACAAAGGCTCCGGAGAAGAAGCCGAGTTAGTGACATCCAGAATGGCCGAGGTAGCCATGTTTTGTCTGAAATAAAGTCCAAAAACAATACCGAGCTGCGGGAGCATGGGCTATGAGCTGCTACTCTGCCATTTGCGTCACATGACCTTGCTAACTCCCTTGTTAACTGTTTGCCTCCAAGAACACCGCGATCATCTGCTGCTGGATTATTGGAGGTCCCCAGAAACAGCCGGGAGAGGATCGGAGATGCAGCCTTTGTCAATAACACCCCAAAGCTATAGAACACACTACCCATAGATATCAGGTAAGCTAGCTCACTAAATATTTTCAAAAGAAAGCTAAAAACGTATCTTTTCACTTTAGCCTTTAACCCGTACTGACTTTTCTGATACAGGTCTGAAACTCCTTAATCCACACTGATCCACCCCACTCCATTTCCACCAGTGTGCCACAAGTTGTTGTGTGTGGTCTTGTCATTCATTATACGCTACCTTATAGAAGGGTGCCAGTGATTGTATGCGTTATCATGTCCAGTGTGTTTCCATTTACATACCTACAATGTGTCCTGTTCTGCTTTTTTGTCCTAAGGCTGCCTGAAAGCAGCGGGGACAAGGAGCTGTTTTTTCCTTGTGCTGGTTATCGGCACATTTAGGTAATGTTAGTATATGTTGGATGTGTTTTGATTCACATCCCTTACAATCTATCCAAGCAGGTGCTGGAGTCCTTCTATCACTGTCCCATTGAGAGCATCCTGACATATGGCATTTTGGTATGGTAACAGTAACTGTTCCACAGCTGACAAGAAGGCTTTACAGAGAATCATAAACACAGCACCAAAAATAACAAATTCACATCAACCAGCTCTGGAGGACATCTTCACCTCTCGCTGTTTGCAGAAAACATCAAGCATACTTAAGGACTCATTCCACCCTGCTCACTCTCTGTTTGAACTTCTTCCCTCAGGAAAATGCCACCGGTCCATTAAAACACGCACCACCAGACTGTTAAACAGTTTTTATCCCAGAGCCATCACCACACTAAACTCTGTACTAAAAACTGGGCATGTGCAATAACCTTACACTAAACACACATACTCAGGACACTCAGGACATTATTTATCTATTTACTTCCTTATTTATTCATGATGGGAGAATGTGTGGATGTGTTTATTTACTCATGATGGGAGAATGTGTGGATGTGTGTGCGAATGCCTTTTTTTTTATCTTGCTGTTTTGTTTATTGCCTTACATTTTATCTACTGCCTTTGTCTGTTTTTATTATTAGTCTAAGGCCCTTTAACTGAGTGCACTAGAAATTTTGTTATATTGTATGCCTTACTGTACAATGACAATAAAGGAACCGTGACCCTTGAACCTTACTGCAGAACTGCAGAGCATCGTCAGCACACAATCTTGTTCTTGACTCTCGCTCCAGTGCTGCTGTAGCTGACCAGCATACCGGGAACTGGCAGGTGGGTCCTTTAGCTCTGGTGTATTAATTTATGCTAGTCACAGTGACTTAATCATGTGCCATTCTGTTTGTTGTGCTCACCTCAATATTTGTTTATTGTGTTTCACATCATAGACCTGGCAGGCCCAAACGAACAGTGAGGGTCTGCTGGGAACACCTGGCGGAAGAACCTGTCCAAATGATCTTCAACTCCCACCTCCGGGAGAGCTTCGACCACGTCCCGAGGGCAGAGGGGGACATTGAGTCTGAATGGGCCTTGTTCCGCTCTGCCATTGTCGAGGCGGCGGTTGTGAGCTGTGGCCGCAAGGCCGCTGGGGCCAGTCGCGGCGGTAATCCCCGAACCCGCTGGTCGGGGCCGTCAGACTGAAGAAGAAGGCCTACAGGGCATGGTTGGTCTGTGGGTCTCCGGAAGCAGCTGACGGGTACCGGCGGGCCAAGCAGAGCGCAGCGGCGGCAGTCGTGGAGGCAAAAACTCGGGCATGGGAGGAGTTCGGTGAGGCCATGGAGGAAGACTATCGATCGGCTCCAAAGAGGTTCTGGCAAACC
>NC_065527.1:38088292-38134228 GCF_006386435.1 Epinephelus moara | reverse complement strand
GGGAGGTGTTTCGGGCATGTCCAACCGGAAGGAGACCTCGGGGCCGCCCCAGAACACGCTGGAGGGACTACATCACCCGGCTGGCCTGGGAACGCCTCGGGGTTCCCGCGGAAGAGCTGACGGAAGTGGCTGAGGAGAGGACTGTCTGGGCTTCTTTGCTGAGGCTGCTGCCCCCGCGACCCGGACCTGGATAAGCGGAGGACAATGAGTACGAGTACGAGTACGAGTACATCATAGGCCCACAAATATTTCTCCATATCTCATAATTATCAGACTTTGATTTGACCCTCCCTGTGTTCAAGTATATTCATTTATTTAAACCCTTTTCATCTCTAACCTGCCGATTATATAACTGACTTTATATAACCTTTTTGACTTTATGTGACCTTTTTTTAAAAATTAGCTCGGAAGTGTTTCCAAGACAATGGTGTGTACGTGGTTTCCATGATTTGTAAGATACCATTAGAATTGACCAAAGGCTGAGTGACCAAGGGGGAGGAGGGGCCCTCGAGCCCCTTAAAACTGTATAAAAGAGTGTCCTGTGTTCATTGTAATTCAATCTGCTCCTGGGACCAGGCTTGGGTTTGTTGGTTTTGCTGTCTTGTAGAACACAATAAACTCTGCTTTGCAAACAGACTTTGTTCATGTCCAGAGCATCATTGTGCATCCAGTGTGGTTTCCTTTTGAATATTTACACCTCTCTATGTTGCGGCTGTGTGCTGTTGGACTGCATTTCCCAGTGTTCTCCTGTGTTTTCCCCGCCCCTTTCCCCAGTGTCTGTCTGTAGGCTTGTTCGAGATGAACTGAGCCTCGCCTGGAAAGTAGACGAGAGCAGACGGCTGCAGTGGGGGGCGGTGACAAAAAGCTGCGGTGAAGTCGGACAGTTTCCCGACAGTTTCCAGCAGCCTTCAGTCTGTACAGGAAGTCACAGACACCCTAACATCCTGTCTGGAATGATGTAAATTCATTAAAAAAGTTATAAGACCCATATATCAGTTTGTTTTCAGTCTCCAGTTGTTTTAATTATGATATATTAATTTATTAAAATGCTTTACAGGTGATCTGTAGTTTATATTCATGGTTTATCCACCATTTGATATGAACTCTCCTGTAAATCAGCATCATATCAGTTTGACCTGTCCCCTCAACTACAGGGGCTAAATAAACAGTGCTTGACTATAAGGTTAATACTTTCAGAGGAAAAAAAATACAAGACAACAGCTTTCATTAAGGTTCAGTCAGAAAAAAAATACAAGACAACAGCTTTCATTAAGGTTCAGTCAGATACAGTCAGGGCTTCACATCTGATGTTATTTTAAAAATCCTCACATCCCACTGACCACAAGTCTCTGTGTTGCTAAATACTTCAATAATTAAAAAGTCCAGTGTTAATATACAGTAGACTCTGTATCTAAAATGTCATCTTGTTGAGTTGACATCTAAACCAATCAGAGTACACACACCTGGCTGATTACACACACCTGCCTTCCATCAAGCTTATCATTCTCCAGTCTATATCTACCCCTGGTTCTCACCCACTGTTGGGGTCAACACATTAGGCTTCACACGGAGGCACCAAAATGTTGGGATCAATATATTAGGTCTCACCAAGAGGCACCAAATATGTAGGGATTTAATTGGCTGTTGGAAATAATTAATAATTATTATTATTAATAATTAATAATTATGTTAAATAATGTGACTTAATTAACATTAAATCACCTCGTTGGGCACCATTCCCGTAAAGGGAAAAATGATAGCCAGTTAAAGATATCAGTCTCATAAAATAGGCTAAACTATTAATTTGGAGTTTTATTCATAATTAAATTAATGACAACAACCAAAATTAACAGTAACGCCTTAAGGATTTCGGAGGTCTTGACTCAGCAGAGGTTGACTATTCATTCACTCTTGTGCAACATTAAACAGACAGCAGGTATGATTCCAAACAATTATATTTATTCACAAACCAGCAAAGCAAACCAAAACACACAAATTCTAACTAACTATATACAAGTTTGGTGTGTATATGTGTGTTGTGTGTGTGTGTGTGTGTGAGAGAGAAAGAAGAGAAAGAAAGACAAAGGCAGGTGTGGTGGTCAAAGAGCCGTTTGGCCTACAAAACAAAATGGCTGACAACAGAGAACTACCAAAATGGCCGAATCAAGGCTGGCTTCAGGTCGGGGGAGGTGTTTGTCTGACCGTGTGGTCAGGACAAAGACAAAGGAAAAGAAGCGGGAACTTTGAGATGCCTGTTTGGGTGTAGCTCTGTTGAAATCCTATTTGTTAATGAGTCTATGTCAATGTGACTTGTGTTGCAAACGGTCTGGATTAGTGCAGAGATTGTTTAGTTGGGTGCAAGAATCTGTTTGTGAACAGTATTAGCAAACTAAACAAGGCACAGGGTGGCACAGGGTGGCGAACCACGCGCAGAGCTAGTTTCGAGCAGCGTTACCCGAGGCGCGCTCAGTTTGGTAGTTTGGCAGACCGAGGTGCGCTGAGATGGGTGTGGTGGCGCAGCAGGGGAGGTGTCGACAGATCCAGCTTGGCGCAGTGACAGTTTCGTGCCATAAGGCTTCGCCGAAGGTGCACTAAAAGCTCGCCAGCTGAAANACAAACAGCCACAGCATCAGATAGGGACCTCCTCCCAGGCTACCTTTGCATCATCAGCCCGTGGAGGTCTGCTCGCAGTTCCGTATATTCGGACACTATGAGCTTGGACCTCCCGAATCAAAACATCAGTTTACTCCTGGGAGAAGTTTGGCCGTCTGACGCTGCTGCTCTCTTCTGCCATAGCGAATTGAGTAAACTATCATTACACCTTCGTGCGGTGCATTTAAGGGCGAGGAGAGGGGCTCATTTGATTGGTGTGATGTGTGTAAAACCCACTCCACGCCTTCTCTCCTCCCTCTTTCCAACTTGCGCAGGTAGGAGGGACGGAGGTGGGACAGACGAGTAGCTGCGCCAGCGCGCACGGTGTGCCAAACTTGCAAAATCCGCCTGGCCACACCCAGTTGGTGAAGCGCAGGTGCGCTGCGCCCCCGCCTCGCTCGGTCTGCAAAACTAGAGCCCTTAGCTTTGGCGAAGCCAACTAATCAATGACCTAACTGCAAACTATCACAACAATATCTCAATGACAGCATTAAATCACATACAACAAGTTAAACAGTCTTGCTTAGCCTGTAAAGCTGTGATAAGCTATGCCCAGTTGTTACATTACCGATCCTTGAGTGGATGGGAGAAAGAGTGACTTGGTGGTATGCTGCTTTGTTAGCTGGCAGAAGAAGGCTGGGAAGATGATTCCAGCTGCAGTCTTTGCTGTGTCCTTTGTTCCAAAGGTTCTGATCCGAGGAAGCCAGTCGCTCGGGGTCCTTGCAGAGTTAGACACTGGGTGCTAACTCACTTAGTTCCTTGTTGCTGGAAAGCTAGTTGCAAACCTTGTGTTTGCAAGAGAGTCTGTGATCAATTGCCCTCCCTTTAGTGGTTTGGGGCTATGGGGCAAGGGTCTGGGCCTCTGATGTTCCAGGCCCAGCCGGAAAGAGGCGTCAGCTGTTCAACATCTGGAACAAGAGAGAAGAAAAGGCTTGGAGGGAGCAGAACTTCTACATGCCTGTGACATCACTGAGTCACATGTCACTGTAAAAGTCCTGTCCAAACAAGTTGTGAGACTTGTGTCTCACTGAGGTGTGAGGTGAGACCACCTGTGGAGATGGGTGTCACCTAGCTCTCTTTGTTTGAAGACAAAGAGCATGCAGAGGAAAAAAGCCTTTAAATGTCCAGTGATGAGTTTACCAAATGATAAATCATCTGTGGTCCTGTGAATCCCAACACCACTCATCGCCAGAATGTTGTTCAACCCTCCGTGGTAGTTCTCGCAGGCCAGACTTTGAAAGACAATTTATTGCTTGTGATTCCCCGAGTTGTTTCCGCCTTCTGTTAATCCTTATTCTCCGTGTGTTCCAGGACCAGTATTCATCTGCTTCTCCGTTCTCCAACCAACCCGCCAGCCATCCACCCATCTGTTCCCCAGCCAGCCCGGCTCATCATTCCCCTCACCCTTCTCACTTAACCCTTGGACCTCACTCCCTGCCATTCACCGTTTTTTCCTTTTGTGGTAATAAATCCTTATTTTTTCCACCAACTGTTTGTGTCCTGAGTGTGGGTTCCCCCAGTGTTCATGACACTCAAACTCCGCTAGGCCGCCGGCGTCCTCGCTCCCCCCCTCCTCTGTTAAATGGGATCTCACAGGTGCACTACGTCATCAAACCATGTGATGTTTGGTTTTGCCAGATTCAGGAAGCTCTCGACTTTTCAAAAATAACATTGTTTTTCTTTTATTTCTTATGGATTTCGCACCAGAGCAGCCTAAACACACAAAGTCCAAAATCAAATCGTGACAAGTTATGTCGTGCCGTTTTTCGACGGGAAAAGTTAAAGGATTACTCGCGATCTTATGCGGAGCCGCTAGTGGGGAATTAAATCTTTTATAAAAGGTAAGAGTCTCACTCCTACCACTATTTTTGGCTGAGATATACCATCTAGAAAGTGGGATCATAACTTTCACGTTTCATATGGCTTTATTTGGTGATATTTTATGATGTTTCTGTGTCATAAACAAAATCAGCTATCATAATCACACCTGATTTCAATAAGGTGCAATGTTAGACACTGGCTGAGTGTTGTTTGATCACTGATAGTACTGCTTTGAAGCCGAGTGAGCACTCTTGTCATTTGGAGCTCCGCCTGGATCTTTTCATGGAAAAAACACTGTAGAATGGTCATACTTTGAGCAATCTTCAAATTTTAAACAAATGTTCATTGATAGTGTGCCTACAGCCCCACTTTACCTGCTCAGATGAAACCACAGACAGTTCTCTATCGTAAGGAGGCTTCCCCTCCACCTCAGAGATATTACATATATCTCTATGGGAACCCTGATCCATCAGGGTCAGGTGTGTGGATAATTACTTTAAGACGAACCACCTGTGGAGTGGACGTGGAGCCGTAGAGATTAGAACGGGCCCAAAAAATTCAGCCAGACCCGGCCCGAGCCCATGCACGTTATGTCTGGGACCGGCCCGGCCCGTCCAATTAACTGTAATAAAGGGCCAGAGCCCGATTTAAACCCAACATTATTTAATAAGTTGGTTGTTATAATTAACGTTAATTAACGCGCCGGTTAAACATCGACTCCGCTTGTCTGTTCCCGTCAGTACTCATTTTTTCACTTCAACAGGTCATTTTAAACATGGGTAAGTCCATATTTTCATCATTTTTTATAACGTAATAAGTTAATGACAATTTATTATTGCATGTCCGTGTAATGAGCGTGTTGGGTAAACACTGAATGAATAGGGCATATTTTTTGGAGGCACGGAAAGCCGCTATCCTTCCCACTTATCTCTACCACCCCCCTCTCTCTCTCTCTTTCTGTATGTGTGAATTGCAACCCCCAACCTGTAGCCATTTCTCTCTCTCTCATATCTGACTCTCTCTCTCTCTCTCTCATATCTGACCGGGCCTGGCCTGGGCCCGTGGGCCGGGTCGGGCCGGGCTCGGGCTCGGGCTCGGGCAGAGAACGTGGCTATCAATCAGACCGGTTATTTAAACCCCTGTTAGCCACATCCACGTTGATTTTTCTTTTCCACTGGAGCAGCGTGTGTGTCGCTCTGCTTTGAGACAAATCAATTCTGTATCTTTCTGTCTTCTTAACTAAACAACATTAGCAGTCTGTGCCACTTACCTGATGGTATGAGAGAATGAGATGTTCGGCTCTCGCGGTGGCTGTTAACGTTGATCCTTTATAAACGTTTTTGGCGTCTTCCTCGGTGTTGGCATATTGCTTCCGTGCGGGGGTTCACGTGCCGTTTACACCAGGTCCTGTCTCTCGGTCCCGTTTGGATGATGAGAGCAGGTTCCGAGTGGTTGGTGCCGAGCTAAGTTTCCTGTACTTAGCGCTAACGTCCAGTGTTGTGCGTGTTGTCTCTGTGCGGAGGTTGTCACGTATCAGCACAGGTCCTGTTTCTCGGTTCCGTGCGGATGGTGAGAGCAGGGCCGCGGACTTTCTGAGCTGTTAACTTAACTATCTGTCTGTCTGTCATTCTGTCGCTCTTGACACCGTGTTGCGGTTGCAACGCTACACCAAGCACACACGTCTCATTACACACATATTGCCCGGCAACAGTCTCGTGGTGTGTAGAGCCGGATTGTTTTTCCGGGTTGGGATCTCGCGAGGGCAGGATCTATCACAAGATTTGGTCATGAGTCATATTTGTGTGGCGTGTGGGGTCCAGTTGCCCATTGAGGATGGACATGATGTGTGTGTACGTTGTCTAGGCGAGGAACATGCCTCTGAGGCTGTCTGTAATCCCTCCTCCTGTATGGATTGCTCTATTTTGCCAGCACGAACCTTAGAGGCTCGGCTTTGTGTGTTTGGGGTAAAGCGCAGGATGACTGTTCCACCTGATAAGCCCCAACAGACTAAGCGCCGTATGGCGGGGGAACTTGGGGGTAGCTCCTCTGCGGATCTCCGCCCCAGTCCCCCATCCAGGTGTTTTTTGCCTGATAATACCAGGGCTCAGGAGGAGGATGAGGACGACATTGATGTGGAAGGGGTTTCAGATGATGGCGAGGAGGTCCTGGATGACTACACCAAAGAAAGCGATAGACAGCAATTCAGGGGTCTAATCGAGAGGCCCTCCCGCGTTTTGGGGCTGGAACTGATGACGGGTCAGGCCCCTCCCCCTTTGCGCTTTAATGATGAGGATAAGGAGGGGTCACTTGACACAGAGCCATTTACAGTGCCTCTCCTCCCAGAGGTGGTGAACCTTATGCATAAGGGATTTGAAAATCCCACAGCTAAGTTAGTCTTTTCCGCTACCAACAGACGTTTGTCTGCCATGAAGGATAAGGACAAAGTAGGCTGTGGTTCGCCACCTCAGTTGGACCAGTCTGTGTCGACTCTTTTGTTTCCAGCCAGCTCAGTACTGGGTTCAGTTACTCTGCCGGGGGGACTCTAGGATGCTAGACGCCTTGATAGTTAAAGTGCATAGGCCTATGGTGATAAAGACTCAACTGGCCAATACTGGCTCTGTGTTAGCACTGTATCAGCGGCGGCTGGTGTGTGAGCTACAAGGTGAGGCAGATGCTCGTCTCATTAATGAGATTCAGCTCGTTTCCAAAATCTTATCTAAGATTATGGAAGAGCAGGTGGTGACCGCTGGGAAGGGCATGTCGGTACTCTGGGTTGCTAGGCGCCAGCTGTATTTGTCCCAATCCAGGTTACAGCCAGAGGACAAAGGGGCTCTCTTGAAATTGCCGGTCGTGCCAGGTGCCATGTTTGGTGCTGGTGCCACTGCGATGTTACGGCAGGCTCAGGAGGCCCGTAGTTGTGCTAAGGAGGTTTCCAGTGCACTGACCCCCAAGTGGTCTGGTCAGTTCAGGGGTAAGAAGAAGGAAGCCCCCAGGATTGTGGGGCCACAGAGGTCGGGCTGGGCCTCTAATGATCTGAGGGTCACCTTGATTGCGCATCGTGGGCGCGGAGGGGCGCCCACGGACAAGGGCAAGCAGAGTTGAGGCAGGGGCACCCCGCAGCCCTCGTCTTCTTCCTGACGCTGGGTCACATCCAGCCTGCCTCCAGCCAGCCCAACCACAGGTTGCAGCTTGGAGGGCACTGCAGGCGAGCCCCTGGGTGTTTTCTACCATGACCCAGGGGTTTCGTATTCAGTTTGTTCGTTGTCCACCAACCTCAAAGACCCCTACGGTTTTCACAGTGGTAGACCCAGAACACAAGACAGTGTTCCAGGCCAAGGTTTCTACCCTGTTGGAGAAGGGAGTGATCAGGGAGGTGCCTCAGGGCAACATGCAGGCTGGTTTTTACTCCCGCTATTTTCTTGTCCCCAAGAAAGATGGGAGTCTACACCCCATTTTAGATCTCAGGGGTCTCAACAGACATCTCAGGCGTCTGCCATGCACACTGTTTGTCATGGTTATGACAGTGTGACGGCAGCTGCATATGTCAACAGGCAAGGGGGGATGGTTTCTCCACGCCTCTGCAAGCTGGCTCGTCGCTTATGGCTTTGGGCGTACCTGAGGTTTCTCTCACTGAGGGCAGTCCATGTGCCGGGGGGGCAGAATCGTGCAGCGGATTGGTTGTCCAGGGGGGAACCGGACCCAGGCGGATGGAGACTCCACCCTCAGGTGGTAGCAGGGATTTGGCTCCGCAACGGACGGGCCGAGGTAGACCTGTTTGCATCACGGGAGAACACCAACTGCCCACTTTTCTTCTCCCTGGGGAGGGATGATCCTCCCCTCGGAGTGGACGCTCACCTTTGGCCACAGGTCCCAATGTACGTCTCTCCCCCATTTGTCCTCCTTCTGCCTCTCCTGAGGAGGGTGCACATGGAGGAAGTGAGGCTGATCCTGGTGGCTCCACATTGGCCGCACATGACCTGGTTCTCGGACATCCCCCCAGTACTGGGCGGGACTCCGTGGGAGCTTCCAGTTCGTCTGGACTTGCTGTCTCAAGCACAGGGGACTCAGCTTCATCCCTTTCCCCAAGGGCTCAGGCTCTGGGCGTGGCCCCTGAAGGGCCCGAGCTGCTAGCCATGGGGTTGTCACCTTCGGTGGTCAGTACGCTGCAGGAGGTAGCACACAGTCGACAAGAGCACTTTATGCGCACAGATGGAGGGCTTTTGTGGCCTGGTGCAGGGGACACCAGACGGACCCACTTACGTGCTCGGCCCCAGCTGTCCTGCAGTTCTTACAAGGACTCTTGGATGCTGGAAGGGCGCCCTCTACCCTGAGGGGTATGGTGGTGGCGATCAAGGTAGCCCGGGTTGGGAGGTACCAATTGCCTGAGGGTGTGGACAAATTGATATCCCAGTTCCTCAAGGGTGCTAGGAGGCGTACTGGTTTACGTGGTAGACGTGGTCTTGCAGGCTCTGGAGCGTCGTCCTTTTGAGCCCTTAGAGTCGATGGACCTGAAATGGCTGTCCGTCAACCCTGCATTTCTTCCCCCTGCATTTCTTCCCAAGGTCCTCTCTGCATCGCAGCCAGGTCAGGAGGTCATGCTCCGGTCTCTTTACTCTTCGCCAACGCAAGAGGGGGAGTGCGGGCACTCACTTGTGTGCCCTGTCAGGGCCCTTAGGGTGTATCTGCACCGGACGCGGGTCCATAGGCGGACTGACCAGTTGTTTGTGTGCTTTAGGCAGGACCTTATGGGTCAGGCACTGTCTAAGGCCCGTCTTTCCCACTGGATTGTGGAGGCTATCCAGCAGGCCTATGTGGGGACTGGGGTGCCCTTCCCATCAGGAGTGCGGGCGCACTTGACTCGGGGCATAGCTATGTCTTGGGTGTCATGGCGCATGCGTCTGTCAATGAGATCTGTGCGGCGGCTACCTGGTCGGCCCTGTCCACATTTGCTCGCTTCTACCAGTTCAGTGTGGCTGCAGGCACTTCGTTCGGTGAGCGGGTGCTTGGGGTAGCCCGGCGGTAATGACTTTTTCATTTTTCCTGTCAGTCAGCTTCGTGGGGGCTGGTCTGAGTGGCCTCTCCACTCCTCTGATTGAGCCTTTGCGTCTTGCGGGGCCGTCTGGCCCTTGGTTGTGTCTTGCATCAGAGCTGGGGTGCCAGCGTCCTGCGTCTTGCGGAGCTGGCTAGCTTGGGGGATGTGTATATAGTATGCATTTGTATATAGTTGGTTTGACGCACAGGTTTTTTTTTTTGTAGAGCACTTTGGTGGCGGTGACGTCTCATTCGAAAGCCACGCCGTACGTGTGGGGTGGTGCTGCTCTGTCCCTTTGTGGTGTGTCTTAAAGCTCTCCCGTAGAGATATATGTAATATCTCTGAGGTGGAGGGGAAGCCTCCTTACGATAGAGAACGTAAGGTTACGTGTGTAACCATGGTTCTCTGAGTAGGAAGCTTCCCCTCCAGTGCGAGGCCGCTCAGGGATTCGTTCCAAAGATCTATATCAACGTGGGCATGGTTGACAGGGATTTAAATAACTTGTCTGATTAATAGCCACGTCCACTCCACAAGTGGTTTGTCTTAAAGTAATTATCCACACACATTATTATCATTGTTAAAAGAAATAACAATAATAATACTGTTTCTATGAGAAGGTTTTACCCATTAACCTAACTAAAAGCTTGCGAAAAAAAGATATGTTTTTAGTCTGCTTTTAAAGAAAGACACTGTTGAACTCTCCTGTGATAGAGAATTCCAAAGAGTAGGACCATAATGGCTGAAGGCACCATGAGCTTATTTAGTATTTATTCTTGGTATGATGAGGAGACCTTTATTTGATGATCTCAAGGGTCTGTCTGGTGTGTATTCAGAGAGCATGTCAACAACGTAGGAGGGAGCTAGGCCATTCATAGCTTTAAAAACAATAAGAAGTATTTTAAAATCAATTCTTTGCTTTACTGGGAGCCAGTGAAGAGAAATTAAAACAGGAGTGATGTGTTCACACCTTCTGGTTTTGGTTAAAACTCTGGCTGCAGCATTCTGAATAAGCTGGAGTTTGTTAAGTGATTGCTTTGCCAGTCCAGCAAAGAGTCCATTACAATAGTCTAGTCGACTAGAAATTAATGCGTGAACCAACTTTTCAGAATCAGACTGTGACAGGAAAGATCTAACTTTGGATATATTTCTAAGATGATAAAAAGCAGTCTTAGAGATACTGGAAATGTGCTTCTGAAAGTTAAGATCAGCATCCAAGATCACACCCAAGTTTTTGACATGCTCACAGGGTTTTAATGACAGGGGAGTTAACAAAGAGTTAATCTGGTGCCTCAAAGCTTTCAGACCTGCTAAAAGAATCTGAGTTTTGTCTTCATTTAGCTGCAGGAAAATTTTGGCCATCCAATATTTAACTTCAGTAATGCACTGGATGAGGTCATTCACAGGGTTAAGGTGGTTGGCAGAAGCAGATATGTATAACTGTGTGTCATCAGCATAGGACTGATATGATATGTTGTATTGTTGAATGATGGACCCAAGTGGGAGCATATACAAATTAAACAGTAGAGGGCCAAGAATTGACCCTTGAGGGACCCCATATGGAACGCTTATTACATCTGATTCACAGTTACCAACAGCAACAGAAAAGGATCTACCAGTGAGGTAAGAAGAAAGCCAGTTAAGAACAGTGCCTCTAAGGCCTAAACAGTGTTCAAGGCGCTTAAGAAGTATTACATGGTCAACTACACTGAGGTCAAGAAGTACTAGAACAGTAACTTTGTGGTTGTCAGAGCTAATTTTAAGGTCATTCACAACTCTGACCAGGGCAGTTTCTGTCCTGCGGTAAACTCTAAAACCAGACTGGTAAACATCAAAGAGATTGTTATATGACAGATACATGTGTAATTGTTGATATACAGCCTTTTCAAGAATTTTCCCCAGGAATGGTAGGTTTGAGATTGGTCTATAGTTCTCTAGGACAAATGGATCGAGGTTGCTCTTCTTTAACATTGGTGTGACAATAGCATGTTTGAGAACTGTGGGCAAGATTCCAGAGAGTAGAGAGGTATTAACAATTTCAATGACATCATTTACCAAACAGTCGAGAACACTTTTAAACAATTTGGTGGGCACTGGGTCAAGAGTACATGTAGCAGAGCTTAACTGTTGTACTACATCGTGCAGCTCATAACTTTGAATGGGAGCAAAGTTGGAGAGGGTGATGGCAGTATGGCACTGAGCAGGAGAAGAGAAGTCATTCGCACCAGCAGACGGCATGATTTTGTTCCGAATGTTAATTATTTTGGATTTTTGTGAAGAGTGGAGTTCAGCAGGTATTGGTCTGAAGGGATAGACCAGTTTATCAATTGTGCTGAACAGAAACTTAGAGTTATTGAGATTTTCACTAATAATTTGAGAGAAGTAATGCTGTCTAGATGTTTTTATTGCTTTGTTATATTTACTGAGCAGGTCTTTATAGAGGATGTAATCAGCCTGCAATTTGGTTTTACGCCATTTGCACTCAAATTTACGGTTCTTTTTAGTGCCTTCACTCTTTCCACATTCCTCCAAGGTGCTTTTGATTTACCAGAAATTATCTTGGTTTTTACAGGTGCAATATCATCAAAAATGTGTGTCACTGAAAGATTACAATGATTAACTAAGTTGTCACACAGTGACAATGAGGACAAGTTAAAAACAGAAGTAAAATCAGGTGGTCAGAAAGTGACCAGGTACTCCTAGCAGAGTTAGTATATCTAGAGATAAACTTTTCAGATATGTCTGCACTAGGTCTTGGGACTCGTTAGGATTTTAACGATTCCGATTCCTTACCGATTCCTTCTTAAAGGTCCGATTACTTACCGATTCCTCTTACCGATTCCTACATTATATTCATTATACTTGCTATACTTAAATCAGTATATAATAAACACAAATGCAATCATACAAATACAAAAACTTTATTCTAACTGTTGCACTGTACAATTAGATGAAAATACACATTTGTGTGTGGTGTGTATTTCAGATTTAGAGCTTGTATCATCTCCCTGAGAATATATAACAACAAAAAGTGATTCTCTGATTTCTACAGTAACACTATTACCTCAAATTAACCACAGCAATGTAATAAAAATACTTATATGCATTCATGCTTGGGCCCTGTTTACGTGACACCTGAACAGAACACACACACACGCATTGGCTGTTTGTTTATACTGCTCCCCTCGCTGGAAGCCTCGGACGTTCCGCCGCCCGCTTCCGCCTTGATTAAAGGTTGAAAATAAAATAAAAGAGGGAGACAAGTTTTCCTATTTTATCTTATTTTGTTATATTTCTCCCTCTTCCCTCGTTGGAAGCCTCAGACCTCCCGCCACCCGCTCCCGTCTCAAACACGGAGGTCTCCCTCTCTGCGGAGCACCCATGGCGCATGCCCGGCCTGTTAAATAGCCTGTAACCATAACCAGTGTTGGGTAAAGGTTACTTTAAAAGTAATCAAAGTACGTTACTGCGTTACTTTCTAAAACAGTAACCAGTTACTTTTCTGCATTACTCCCCGAGTAAAGTAACTCAATTACTTTAAAAGTACTTCCAACGTTACTCCCTGAGAAAAGTCAGTCAAGCACTTTTAAAGTTCTTTTGAGTATTCTACATTTCCTATTGGGCAATGGCACAGGGGGAAATGATGGTGTGAAACAGCAGAGGCACTTTGTCAACCCGCTGAGTTAACGTTAGTGTCATTAGTATCAAGCTAGCAAACAATGGTACATCCTCACGGTCGGACATAAAGTAGTAACATTAACAAACAGCAGCTGGGCTTTTACTCACCACAACTGCAGAGGCTCCCAGCTTCATTTGAAACAAACTACATTATAGACGGTCCGTTATTTATTAATCCCTCTGTGTGTTTATATATTTATTTTTATCCGCTCCGTTGTCTTTGTAAAGTTAAGTAAGTAAGTAAGTAAAATTTATTTGTATAGCACTTTTCACAGAGAGGACTCACAAAGTGCTTCACAGGATTAAAATACAAACAAGAATACATACATACAAACATACAGGTCACATACAGAGACACAAAAATGAAACAGTTGTTGCAAAACTAAATCACTTAAGACAAGTTAAAGAATGCCTGCCTATACAGATAGGTTTTAAGATGCTTCTTAAAGATATCAACCGATGCTGCGGCTCTCAAGATCTGTGGGAGGGCGTTCCACAGTCTGGGTGCAATGGACTCAAAGGCCCGGTCACCTCTAGTTCTAAGCCTAGTGCGAGGAACTGCCAACAGGCCGTGATCGGCAGACCTAAGTGTCCTACTAGGAACATATACATGCAGCAGGTCAGACAGATACTCAGGTGCCTGATCATGAAGGGCTTTGAATGTTAAAACAAGGATTTTGAACTGGATCCTAAAGCTGACAGGAAGCCAGTGTAGGGAGGCCAGGACAGGAGTAATGTGGCAGTTTTTGGGTGATTTGGTTAACAGCCTGGCAGCGGCATTCTGCACCAGTTGGAGGCGATCTACATGAGTTTTACTGAGACACATGAAAAGAGAGTTGCAGTAATCCAGACGTGATGACACAAAGGCGTGAATGATCATTTCTAGTTCAGCATGTGATACAACAGATCTCAGTTTTGCAATGTTTTTAAGGTGGAAAAAGCATGTACGGGTCAACATGTGAATGTGTTTATCAAAGTGCATGGCCTGGTCAAAAATAACTCCGAGATTTCTCAGGTTAGAGCGGATATTTGAATTCAGGGACCCAATACAGCTCGCCACCCTAGAAGCAGTACAGTCAGGAGCGACAATAAGGACCTCCGTCTTAGCAGCGTTAAGCTGGAGGAAATTGTTGACCATCCAGTCATTAATTGCAGACAAACAGTCATGCAGTACATTCAGACTGTCAGTCCTGTCAGGATTAAAGGAAAAATACAGCTGAATATCATCTGCGTACATATGATAAGATACACCCTCAAACCTGTTGATAATGTTTCCAAGAGGTAGCATATACAAAGCAAACAAAATTGGACCCAACACTGAGCCCTGGGGCACCCCACAAGAAAGGGGGACGGACTCGGACATAAAAGGACCAGATGCTACAGAGAAACTTCTACCAGAGAGGTAGGAGGCAAACCAGTCAAGGGCACTGCCTGAAATGCCAACACAGTTACTGAGCCTATCTAACAGGATGCGGTGATCCACAGTATCGAAGGCTGCGCTAAGGTCAAGCAGCATTAGGATGGTACATTTACCATTGTCAGAGGCCATCATGATGTCATTAGACACTCTAAGAAGTGCTGTCTCGGTGGAATGCTGCTGACGGTAACCAGATTGAAATTTGTCATAAATACAATGCTTATTTAGGGCAGGAACTAGTTGGTTAGCAATGACTTTTTCTAAGATCTTTGAAATAAAAGGCAACTTAGAAATGGGCCTAAAGTTGCTAAATAATGAAGGGTCCAGATTGGGCTTTTTAAGAAGCGGCTGGACAACCGCCTGTTTAAAATAGGAGGGGAAACAGCCAGAGACCAGTGAGCAATTAATAATATAGAGCAGGGAAGAGCCGATGGAACCAATAACTTTTTTCAGTAGAGACGTGGGCAAGATGTCTAACGGGCTGGAGGAGGTCTTCATACTGCTCACTAGCTTAGTTAAATCTTGTAGGGAAATGGGTGAGAAACGATCTAGTATAGGCTGCTGTAAAGGAGGAGCAGGGGGAAGAGCAGAGGAAGGGGTAATACTTGCTCTAACACTAGTAACTTTGTTGACAAAAAATGACAGAAAGTTGTTACAGTCATTAACAGAAAAAATGGGCACCACAGGGGGCTGGGAACAAACAAGATTACTTATAGTGTCAAAAACAACTTTGGGATTCCGCTTATTGGAGGAAATGAGGTCAGCAAAATAAGAGGCCCGAGCAGCTTTAACCATTGAGTTATACTCAAGAGTTCTTTCAAATAAATACGATGGACCTGAAGCTTTGTAGACTTACACAGGCGCTCGATATGGCGACATTTGCGTTTAAAACAACGAATGTCATCATTAATCCAGGGGGTAGAATTAACAGTAGCAACTGTACGGGATTTCAGAGGAGCAATCTCGTCTAAAATAACAGAACAATGTGAATTAAAAGTGTGAACTAGAGAATTGGCATCACTCTCATCACCAAAAAGCACCGCATATCGCACCGTCATTTCAAACTCAACACTTGTTTCAAATTAAAAGCCCCTTATAACCTTGGCTAGAGAATCCATTTTCTAAATAGGTTTTTATTGTGAAACATTTGTCAGAACTTCCTGTGGAAGATACAGGAGCTTGACATTTTACATATGGCGCTTAAATGTAGCTCCTGCCACCTGCTTACGTTTTTAGGTGACTACAACAACATGTCGGCTGGCACATGAACAGACAGTGACTCAAATAATAGTCAAAGTAATAAAAACATGACAAGAATAACCCGATGACATCACACACGCCGTGAAAGACCACCAGGGATAATTGATGAGTACCAGCGTGTAGCGTGTAGCAGGCATAATGCAAGTCCTGAGTCTGAAATATGTCTGTCAACGAGTCCTACTCCACCTATTGAGACTCCACCATAAACAACGGCAGCATTTCTCCGACCACGTAGCGAGCCACAAGCTCCGTGGCTTCTTTCAGACTGATAGGTTTAATGTTATCTCCGTTATTAGAACCAAACGACAGCCGTTGCTGTTTCGGAGCTGAAGGACCAGCGTTCTAAAAGTAACGGAAGTAACTGATGTCTTGTTTGAAAATGTACTTAAGTATTTGATTACTCAAACAGCAAACTCAACGAGTAACCAAACGTGTTAGGTTACTCGTTACTGCAAAAAGTAATGAAAGTACTCTAACGCGTTACTTTGAAACGCGTTATACCCAACTCTGACCATAACAACTGTGTGACACGAACTCAGTGCTTTAGTAATTAAATAATGTCGGGCTCGGTCGGGTTCGGACAGAAATATGCAGGCCGTGCCGCACTCTAATGGAAATGCACGTGATGTTTTTTTTTTACAATCTAGGAACCGATTGCAGGAACCGTTACTCCAAATGTGATGGAACCGGTTCCGGAACCCGAACTTTGGACCTGGTTCCAAAAAAGAACCGGATCCGGATCTCAACCCTAATCTGCACAGATGGAGCGCCTTTTAACTAATTTTAGACCAGGTACATGTTTGGTTACCCTCTCCTGTTTTAGCTTCTCTGCAATGGCTCCCTGTAAAATCCAGAATTTAATTTAAAATCCTACTGTTAACTTATAAAGCTCTAAATGGTCAGGCTCCGTCATATCTTAGAGAGCTCATAGTGCCATATTATCCCACCAGAACACTGCGCTCTGAGAATGCAGGGTTACTCGTGGTCCCTAAAGTCTCCAAAAGTAGATCAGGAGCCAGAGCCTTCAGCTATCAGGCTCCTCTCCTGTGGAATCATCTTCCTGTTACGGTCCGGGAGGCAGACACCGTCTCCACATTTAAGACTAGAAATCGTTTCACCACTAGGTTCGCTGTTGTGCACTGCCTGTAGAGCAAAACAAAGTGTGTCATGAGCCACACCTCCATCTACCTCTGCCCCCCCCCACCACCCATCCACCCCGCAAACCCCCAGCAGCGACCCGTCTGCTGAGGCTGGCTGTAGCGAGTGGCTACCATCTCGGGGAAGAGGAAAAAAGGGACGACGTGGAGCCCACGTCGGGGGTCAGTCCCGTACCCGCAGGGGAGCTAGTGCAAGGAGCTCCGTGGAAACAACGAAACAGGAGCAGCAAAGACTAGATGCCCTGCGTGCTGGCAGGACAGAGGAAACAGAGGTATGTATCTCTATCTAGGGCTGGACGATTATGGCAAAAATAATAATCACGATTATTTTGATTGATATTGAAATCACGATTAATAAACACGATTATTCATTGATTTCAAAACTCCACCAAAACTCAACTTCAAATGTAACTTAAAAGAACAGCCAGAAATAAATTAGTAACAAGTAAACAAGTAAAAAAAAAATAAAAACAATAATAGTAAATTAAAATAATAATAGCAATAAAAACAATAAATAAAAATAAATACTTGGGCAGACCCAAAAAATTCGAAGCTTCGAAGCTTCGTTCAATGGCACGGGATTCGATTGTGAAAAAAAAATTTGAATATTCGGCCTATTTTTTCTCCCGTTTTTTGGGGGGGGGGCCTTGAACGCAACACTATCTCCGACAAGGAAATAGAAAGCCCGACGTGCAATGAATGGAGACCTATTATCCTTCTTGAACACAGACAGCTAAATTCTTTCAACAATGTGACTCAAAATAATGATAAAATAGATTTTATTGATGTAAAATAATATGCTGATGGTGACATTTTCCATTGGTCCGCTGTGCACTGAGATGGTGTCAGTGACACATGCTGCTCTGAGTCGCGCATCCGTCTGCTTGCGCTGCAGTGCGCGCCGAGGGTTTTCATTTTTAGTGTTAAATCAAAAGTTAAACACTACTTATCAGCAACAAGAAGTGTTTTTTCATTTGTGAATATTTTTATCTTAATTCTAGGGTTGCAAGAAACTACCTTTTCGCCATAATTTGTAAGTTATTAACTTTTTTGGACTTTTTTTTCGCTCGTGTTGCCTTGGGGGGCAGACACCACATCGTGACAAACTTTACAAACAATTTCCTTTGCTCAACGTCCGTCAACTTGAAGCCAAAATGTTTCCAGATGACTGAAGTTGTCCTACAGTGTACCTTTCTTCTCAACCAAAGGTTGTCTTACTGCCATGTTCTCAATCGCTCGCTCCACATATTGATCCACACACGTCACACGCTTGCTGCTGCTGCACATAACACAGGTGCATTCACGGTGCTTACATACACGCCGCGCCGTGCGGCGCATTAATCGTTTTTCTTCGATTATAATGTTTTTATGATCGTGAGAAGCCAAAATCGAAATCATGATTAAAATTTGATTAATCGTCCAGCCCTACCTCTATCCACGACGTCCTCTTTTTGAATTATTTGAAATAAATTCTACAAATATCAGCATGTTGTGGCTAAACCATGATTTATATCAGTGTTTTTGTTCATCTTTTACAGAGGCAGCTTCAGCAGTTGACCCTGGACGAATGGAGGGAGCTTGGCAGGGGGCTCTTTGAACGACAGCCTTGCCTGGTTTTTGATGCTCTGATGATGCATCAGGGTCGTCATGGTGCTCCTCCATCTGCAGGGGTTCAAGGAGTGCCATGGTGTGTCTGTGGAAATTGCAGGGAGATGCCCACAGACTTAGAGAGGGAGTGCTGTGGTCAGGAGCCAGTCCATTGTATCAGCAGACTGCCATCTTTCTCCCTGTACTGCCTTGATGCTGGAATTCTGCGCATACAAAGGAACTACCGAGAGGACATCACCGCGCTTGGCATTGCAAGGGAGCCTGGGGATGACAACCGGGCAGTGGCGATTGCTCTAAGACTGCAAGGGAAGCTCAGCTTCCCCTAAAATGTCAAAAATAAGTGGTCAAATATGTACTGTTGTGTTTACATTTCATTGACTAAATATGCGCTAGAACGCGTTCAACTTTTGTTCAGAATCAGCTACTTATCACAGGTCACTGACGCGACTTTCTTCTCATTCATTCCCGTAGCGTCACAGTGCATTAAACATTGGAAGCTCAGCGTCCAAAGACTTCAATGGGGAAGCATAGAGTGAGTTGTTCCACTGCAGCGAAACTAGACAGTCATTGGATAAATGCTCGGTTTTGTCCCGCCCATCGGACGCTCAGCATCTCTCGGGGTCTATGGGGCAGTGGGCTGGCCTCGGCAGGGCTGGACGCTGGGCTTCTGCATGATGATTGGGTGATCTGTCTGAGGCTGAATCCCTTTTTGATTGACAGCGAAATGAGCTAATCAGCAATTTTGAAATATAAACCACCACCGGAGCATTTTTCAAGTTTCATTCTGTTGATCTGGAGACTTTTCCAATCCTCTTAGTGACGTTTTCTTTGTTAAAAACGACTAGCGACAAATCTAGCATCTTTTTCTGGTGTTATTGGAGACTGTACTCGTGTTTGGAGACTCTGTTTTCTGTCGCTCAGCACTGTTGCCAACTCCTCAGTAAGAAAAGTAGCCATTGGCTGTCCTAAAAGTCGCTAGAAGTCNCTGGTGTTATTGGAGACTGTACTCGTGTTTGGAGACTCTGTTTTCTGTCGCTCTGCAGTTACTGTCCCCAACGAGCAGCGGGTGCTGCTGTCCCAAAGCACTCACAGGCGGTCACACTAGCCTCGCGCAGCAGCCCCAGCACTGTTGCCAACTCCTCAGTAAGAAAAGTAGCCATTGGCTGTCCTAAAAGTCGCTAGAAGTCGCTAAATGACGTCATCGCCTAATTTGCATAATTGTCCTTATGCATGTAATTGTAATGGCTGCAGTAGGAGAGAGGAAAAACGTTGTGGGAAAGGCAAAAACTGAGTAAAAAAACACCCTGAATATGTTTAGAACTACAAATGAACCTTCTTTCAGTGATTTATATTAGACAAAGAAAATTTTACATTTACATCACGCCCTGACTGTAAACCAGGTCGGGATCAGAGCGATAGATCAGCCAGCGGCGGTTCCGCGCATGCGCGATTCACTTGCAGTCTGGACGTGGAGGGGTTAAGGTCTCCTGCTCTGACTGTTGCTGGGAGGGAGGACTGGGCCGTCTGTGAGTGATTTGGGGCAAGAGAGGAGCCCACGGCAGCATCCGCTGCCCGTTGAGAAGAATAAGAATGATACGTGCTCTCACAACAGAGTCTCCAGAAGTCTTCAATAACATCAGAAAAAGTCGCTAGATTTGTCGCTAGTCGCTTTTTTGAAAAAGAGTCGCTAGAGGGGTCTGAAAAGTCGCTAAATATAGCGACAAAGTCGCTAAGTTGGCAACACTGAGCCCCAGAGGGTAGAATTTACGTATAAATAAACGGACACATTTTATGATGTAGGCCGAAAATGAGCTTCCCCTCCTTGAAAGACCAGCAGCCGCCACTGCAACCGGGAGTACTGTTATGCTGCATATAGATCTTTTATCTATTGGCAGCATGGTGCAGTGGGGCGGGGAAACCGGTTAGTCATCCCCAGCTGCTGTGTATGGCAGATCAGGGACAAGTGGCCTGACCCTCATGGACAGTATACAGGCTTTACTCTTGGACACTAGAATAGCTCTCTGACATCTGCAACAAATTTCCAGTCCCAAATACTCAGCCCAAAGTCAGATACATGCATCATCTGGTCATCAAACGCAGTTCTGACCTGCAACAGTTCAGCAGATCTTAGCCATTTTTATAATTGTGAAGAGTAATTACATTCACAAGTTATTGTTCATTTGTAAATAAATATCTTATAAAATCATGGTGTGGATCACTTTCATTCACAAATAATGTAATTATAAAAGACCATAAAAGTATTCTGATCTGTGGTTAACACAGGGTTCATACAGGTTTTCCAAAGTGAATTTGAAATAATGTTCAAATTCATTTGCAAACTTTTAAAGCACCTTACCGCAGTGATAAGTCATATTAGCTCAAATCCAATTTTTTTTTTTTTTATAGGCTATTGTGTTTGGCAAGATGTTTCTATGGCAGGGATACATATACGGCAAACAACAATTTTAGAAGTTACACCTGTTTGGAAGTTTGCAACAATTAATTACACTGTAATCCATTTTGATGATTGTTTTCCATAATTTACTGAAGTAAAAGAAATCAAATGTCTAATTTGCGCTTCTGACTTCTTTAGTCATCTCTTACAGTAAACTACATTTTGAGTTGTGGAGAACAAGACTACTGATAATGTAATTTTCAGCACTCATAATTTTTCACAATTTTCTGACAGCTTCATGTTAATGACAGTAATCTTTGCTTGAAGACCTACATCATTTATAACCTGACTGAGTTTATATGAAGCAATAACATAAACTCACATATTTTCAAGACAAATTAACTTCAATATGAACTTAATAATAACAATAATAACTTAATTTTTATTTTTCATTTTCATGTTGACATTTGCAGTGACAAATGATGATAACAGGGGGAAGAGTCTATAGGTGGTAGCTCCTGTTGTCACACAGCATCTGTATAGTGAGGGAACAACAAGCACATTAGTCAGAAGAGGTAAGCACTTACATTGAAAGAGGTTTGTGCTCTGACATTACAAAATGAAAACAACTCCAGAATTGCTTACCATCACCTCTTCTGAGTTGTGTCTTTGCAAGTTCTGCAGTGGGTGGCGGGGGAATGGGTGGGAGTGGGCCAAGTCTTCTTGGGTCATCTGGGCGCTGGGGTCTTCTTACAGGCATCCCTTCACCTGAGGACAGTCTCTTGGCCACAATCTTGGTCTGCAGTTCCCTGATGTATCCATATGTCTTAGGAGTCTTTAGGGCATATACACTCCACCGCCTGGCATTTCTTTTGTAGAGCCTTTTGAATCTGAAAAAAAGTATTTCTACAATTTTGGAAACTATATTTGAAGTAAAGTTACTTACAAACCACATTATAGCTGAATTTTTATTTTATCACCCCTAACAGTAAATAAAGACAAAAATAATTATTAACATGTATATTTAGTGAAATGAATTGTAAGTGCCATTGTGTGAAAATGAAACTCACATCTTCTTGCCATCTTTTGACCATATGAATGCTCTTCGGAGGTGAAAGTTGTAATCCAAGGCAGCAAGAAGAACTCTGGCTTTATACACCGGCAGTGAGAAGGTGTAGCGCTTGCTGGCATACATTAGAATGTGGCTCTGGAAAGCCTCTAGGTCAGCCGTCGACCTATATGGGACACGCATGGTTAAAAATGTGTTCCTTTTGTAAGTTATTGGTTTTTACACATGTATAATAAATTTACCTGAACGTTAAATATTTGTGGACATCCTTTAGCCATCTCTTGTTCTCAATGATATTCAGTAGAGCCTTGTGTGCCACAGAGTTCTCCTGGATGGTTTCCTTTTGGGTGAATTCTTGCAGATGTTCATGATGGCAGGATCCAACAGCCCAGGTGTGAGTGCCACAGCAATGGTGTATAATTCCAATCCAAAGTGCCTTACAGAAAAAGCATGAAAAAGACTATTATCACGTTTTACTCGTTTAACCTTCGTATTGTCCCCGGAATTCTAAATGACATACAAATCAGGGCTGCATATGACCATAAGAATCAAATATGTAAACTCACAAAAAAAATTTCTCCCGTGTCTGCCTTCTTGCAGCACCACCAGAAATGGTTAACGATGTCCTTTAACCAGGTGAGGAGTATGCCATTCCCCTTTACCAGTGCAGCCTGGAGATCATGAGAATATTAGTATTGATGTTTTGGCACAACAACAATTCTCAGTCACTGCAAACACTTACTTGTGCAATCTTTTTTGCCAGGTTCTTGGCACCGTGCCACATGTCAAGGCTGTGTCGTATACCATAGTCCTTGAATTTTCCTCTCTCTGGGTCTAAGAGAGAAAAAGAACCACAGTATTACTGTGAGATACTACACGTAGGATTATAGAGTATAGTACAGTACAACCAGTTATCAATGAGATTTACGTGAGTACTCACTCATAAGGGCTCCAATCCTGACATGTGCATCTGTGCAGAATTCCACAAGTTTAACCTCGGCATGAAGTTTCTCCACTGTCTGGATAAAGGCCTCCCTTTCCATGATGACCGAGGACCGTCCTGTCTGCCTCTTGTCCAAAGTTACAACACTGATTATTTCCTTTGTGGACTCTGCCATGGTGGAGTAACTGCAGTACTGAGCATTATGACCTGTTGAATGCAAGACAGAAAAAATAAGCCCCTGTAAAACCATTTCAGTTGTTCAATTTAAACAAAATTCAAATAGTCTGAAAATATATTCATTAAAAAAAAGTCATGACTGCCAAGCTGGCAATAACTACAGACTTCTGCGAGTCCCTGGCATATTAACAGTAACAGTCTGGTACCTGGTGGATCATTCCTTCCATCTCCTAAAAGAGAGAACAAACAATTAGTAGGAGATAAGAGCTACATTTCACTTACATTAGTCTTATTTTAAAATATACTGTAACTAAGGTGAGAACATAAATTGTAATCCATAATTGATAATGAATACTGATATTCATAACTCACCCAAACAAACAACATCCTGGCCCTGTAGACGCTGAATGACATCTGACCTTTTATCATCCCAAAACTCTGTAACTGTGTCAACACAGTAGGTGTCCTGAGTCTTTTAGAAGCTGGTGGCATTCAGCATTCCCATGTTCATGAAGTGGAACAGAAGTGCAACCTTTGAGTAGTTGTTACCACTCAAAAGGATGTTTGTTCCCAGCATGAAGTCACCTGCCAACATCCCAAACTTGAAGGCTGGCTGTGAAGTCCAGTTCCACACAACATGACCTTGTGGACAAACCTAAACACAAGATAATACAAGTTTTAAATACACATCAAAAATGTCAGAATGCTTTGAAAAACTGACAATGCTAATAGCAAAAAAGAGACAGACATCCACCAATTATATCAACATTATTAGGATGTGATTGTTTCCCATTCCACAATGAATGCAGTGCCCCTTTGTTGTATACTACACTCAAATGGGGGAGGCTTTGGCACATCTGTCCTGAGGAAATTGTGTGTGGACACCATTTCACTGGAAGATGAACCATTTCAACCAGCTGAAATAAACTCTTCTCATAAACGATAGATGCACGGGAACCAATAACATCATCTTCACTCCAGACTCTGAGCTGTTCAGTTCTAGGCAGATCATCTTCCTCAGAGGATGTTCCGAGGTTTTCAGGGAGGTCATGGACGGTCTCATCTGTTGAAATTGCAGGCAGTTTCTCTATTTTGGGCCTTGATTCCATAGCTGCTTCCAATCTGCAGGATCACAAAAACATAGCATAACATAAAAGATGAGATGCATGTAAAACAAAAACGAAAAACAAACAAACACTGGTGTTATGTAAAAAAGAAAACACTGTAGAATCACTACCTTATAGGCAGGGGAGGCACATAATCCTCATCAGAACTGTCGTCTGTCTGGTCAGACAGTTCACCTGAGCCCTCTTCAGACTCGGATGGCACTGCAATTCTATAATACATGGAGAGAGATCAAAAAATGATAAAACATGAGACTGTTACTGTAAATTACATAATATAAACAAAAAAGACTTTTACTTACACACAATTTTCCAGTGTGTTTACTTGGTCCTCCTCAAGGTCCATCTGTCCCACATCAAAACTCTCACAAAAATAATGTGATGGAAGGATAATGAACAGTACCCAGCAGTTACAGTTTACTTTGTGCAATACAGGATCTAATGAGATCATGGTGAAATATAAATCTAGAATATACTCTGATCTAGAAATTACAACTGGAAAAGTCACCTGTCTGGTAGCATTTCGCGAACCTCTGTTGCTTCCAGTGTAGTCTCACCCATATCAGTGCTGAGCATTTCTACGCCTTCCACTTGAAATTGGCCCTCCCTATATACACACATATTAGATAACCAAGGACAAATCATATCTTCAATAGTTCCCCCTGTTCTCAAGGAAAGAAAAAAATAAGATACTTCCATAAAAACAGCAGGTTGTGCAGGTTCAGAGAGACTGCATTTCTCAAGACCTCTTACCGATCAGAAGCTGCACCCTCATCAATATCTGACAATGCAGGAGGCACAACTCCCAAGCGGGTTGTTTTCAGTGGTGTTGATGCCAATGGGCCCCTTTCATAGCTGAAAAGGGGAAAAATTACATCAGTAACAGTTTTTAAAAGCAACAGTGTTTCATCACTGGCAAAATAGCTTCTTTTTATTTGTAGTAAAAAAAAAAAATCACTTGTTAGAGTCAGCCAAAACCTTCTGACTTAGCAGGGAATGGTAAAAGACGTGGTTTGCAGCCCGACAGATAATGTGTGTATGGGATGGCATTAGGGCAGCAGATAGGAGGACAATGTGCTATGTGCAATCATACTGATCAATATTGCAATGACAATATTTCCTTCTTTTAGCAACGACTTTTTACAACCCCACAGTTGTTTACATGCTATTCAGATTTACTAGTTACTTAGTTTAGCAGTTAGCGATGTCTTTCACTCACTCTCGGTCTCTGCTGTGTTTAGCTATTCCCCAGCCTACTTCAATGATGATGGTACCTGTAATAAATGTAATATATTTGCTGAGATGGAGGCGAGGCTCAGTGACTAGAAGAGCTGGTAGAAGCACTCCATAGCTGCGAGTTACTCCAGTAAGTTAGCCGTTGGCAGCCCACTAGTGCTAACTCCAGGAGCTAACGCTAACGTTCGTACTCTTCACCGCGAGCCCGCGGGAACTGCCCATTGGTCCGACAGCCCATTGGTCCGACATCCCATTGTTCCGACCATATTAAACCCATTGTTCCGAAGTCCTGTTGTTCCGAAATCATCATGATGCCCTGTGGTTAAGGTCTGGTTAGGTTTAGGCGCAAAAAACACTTGGTTAGGGTTAGGAAAAGATCATGGTGTGGGTTAAAATGAAAAAGAAAGTGACAAACACATAAGCTGTGAGCCTGCTTCGCCTGAAGCCTTTCCCAGCTGACCCAGAGCCGGTCACGGCGCACCATCAAGGTAGAAATATGCCCGCCGGGAGCCGTTCAGCACCGCGGACCGTCGGATGTTGGACCAATGGGCTGTCGAACCAATGACATGGACCCGAGCCCGCCAGGCTCACGGAGAAGAATAGAAACTTTAGCATTAGCTCCCAGAGTTAGCACTAGTGGGCTGCCAACAGCTAACTTACTGGAGTAACTTAGCTCACAGCTATGGAGCGCTTCTACCAGCTCTTCTAGTCACTGAGCCTCGCCTGAGAGCGATGTTTTAGCCTGGCGGGCAGCCTGGTGAGCTTGCGGGCTGTAACGCGTTAGAGTACTTTGATTACTTTTTGCGGTAACAAGTAACCTAATGCGTTAGTTTGCTGTTTGAGTAATCAAATACTTAAGTACATTTTCAAACAAGACATCAGTTACTTCTGTTACATTTAGAATGCTGGTCCTTCAGCTCCGAAACAGCAACGGCTGTCGTTTGGTTCTAATAACGGAGATAATGTTAAATGCTGTCGTTGTCTACGGTGGAGTCTCAATCGGTGGAATAGGACTCGCTGACAGACATATTTCAGACACAGGACTTGCATTATGCCTGGTACATGCTACACGCTGGTACTCACCAATTATCCCCAGTAGTCTTTCACGGTGAGTGTGATGTCATCGGGTTACTCTTGTCCTATTTTTATTACTTTCACTATTTGAGTCACTGCCAGAACTGTGTCTGTTCATGTGCCAGCCGACATGTTGTTGTAGTCACCTAAAAGCGTCAGCAGATGGCAGGAGCTACATTTGAAGCGCCACACGTAAACTATCAAGCTACTGTATCTTCCACAGGAAGTTCTGACAAATGTTTCGGAATAAAAGCCAATTCAGAAAATGGAGGGATTCTCTCAGCCAAGGTTATAAGGGGCTTTCATTTTGAAACAAGTGTTGAGTTTGAAATGACGGTGATATGTTAACTTTACAAAGACAACGGAGCGGATAAAAAGTAAATATATAAACACACAGAGGGATTAATAAATAACGGACCGTCTATAATGTAGTTTGTTTCAAATGAAGCTGGGAGCCTCTGCAGTTGTGTGAGTAAAAGCCCCGCCGCTATTTGTTAATGTTATTACTTTATGTCCGACCGTGAGGATGTACCATTGTTTGCTAGCTTGATGCTAATGACAGTAATGTTAACTCAGCGGGTTGACAAAGTGCCTCTGCTGTTTCACACCATCATTTCCCCCTTTTACTCTGTGTGGTAACATCCCTAGAGGAAATATTAAAAATGCTGGGGTGTTGTTGTCATACAGTTGTCTACAGCAGCAGATCGTTCTGTGTTTCTACTGGTCAAAGTGACGGCTGTGATGGGAGAATTGGATCTCAGTGAAGGGCAAGTCTGTCCATAACTTTAATTTTGGAGACAAAAAAATGTAGGCTTAGCGCCCTGTGGTCCATTGCCCAATAGGAAATGTAGAATACTCAAAAGTACTTTAAAAGTGCTTGAGTTACTTTTCTCAGGGAGTAACGTTGGAAGTACTTTTAAAGTAATTGAGTTACCTTACTCAGGGAGTAACGCAGTAAAGTAACTGGTTACTTTTTTAAAAAAGTAATGCAGTAACGTACTTTGATTACTTTTAAAGTAACCCTTACCCACACTGGAAATCAAACATTGATAACATGTCAGTAAACTGGTTGGCAATATGGTCTGTGGTGTTATCAGTATGAAGGTTGAAATCTCCGGCGATAAGGATTGAGTCAAATTCAATAGTTATTTTAGATAGAAGCTCACCAAATTCAGATATAAAGCCTTTCTTAAGTCTTGGAGGGCAGTAAACTGTGAGTACTAAACAGGGATTTGCAGATTTCATTACCAGGGCTAAATAGTCAAAACTAGAATAAGAACCAAATAAGACGCTTTTACATGATAAAATATCTGAAAAAATGGCAGCAGCAACACCACCACCCTTTTTGTTTGACCTGGTAGAATGTGAAAATGAGAAATCAGATGGAGAAGCTTCAATCAGTTCCTTGCTACCAGTTTCATCAAGCCAAGTTTCAGTAAGGAGAATACAATCAAGCCTATGTGATGTTATGAGATCATTAATAATGAAGGTTTTATTAGTAAGGGATCTGACATTGAGAAGTGCAAACTTGAAGGTGCTTGCAGAATAGTTGGAGTTGTCAGCTGTGGCAGAGTCAGGCCTGCCGTGGCTAGAGTTTTCCAGAGACTGGGTTTGAGAGTTGGAGCACACAGTGGCAGGACCCACACTGTTAGAACTGGATGTAGTGATGGGAGATACATAGTTCTGTATCGGGTCTTGCCGTGGTGCATATCAGAATGAATTAAAGGCTATAAACTGAATGAAATTAGCAGTCAACTGCTTTGTTCCCTTTCTATTTGGGTGCACACCATCAGCTCTGTACAGTCTTGAGTTAGTCCAAAAGTAATCAAAGTTGGAGATGAAGTCATATCCTGCAGCAGAACACAAGTTTTTTAGCCAGTGGTGAAGACTGAAGAGTTGACTAAATCCTTCAGAGTTTTTGTAGAGATTTGGAATAGGGCCAGACATGATACGTCTTCCCAGATTCTCAATTGTGTAGCACTGGGACTCCAGGTCTGAATGTAATTTGCTGGAGTTCCTGGCCATGACGTCATTCGCTCCCACATGCGTTACAACAAATTAACAGTGGGATGCAGGTCAATCAGGGTTGGAATGAGTTCAAATAGATCAACTACCTTGCCACCAGAGAGACAGTAGGTGATGGCACCAGGAAGAGTTAAGTGTCTGACGATAGAGTCACCTATTATCAAAATTTCCAGATTGCTGCTTACCATACAGTTGTTGTAGGTGGCATGTTTCGGTCAAAGGTGGTGCAGGGCGCTAACCAGGCTAGCTGGGTTAGCATTAGCGTTGGTCGAGCTCTGTGGGTCCAGCGGAGCAGCACTCTGGCCGTAGGGACCAAAGCCAGGTGGAGGCTGGAGGACCGCCGGAGCGACTGTGGCCCTGGGTGATGCAGCAGGAGCTCTACCACCGTTCTCTGGTAATGAAGTACACAGTCGAGGGCGTTTGTCAGAAGGAGAGTCGGCTCTAGAGCTGGAGTTGCTGCACAGAGATCTGCGCCTTTTGGAAATAACGCAAGGTGTAGTTTTGCGTTTTCTATCAGCACAGTCCACATTCAGCAGCAGCGACGGCGACTGTGGAAGAGCAGCCAAAGGAGTAAAGAAGTTACACAGCTCCAAATCTGTGGAATCATCCTGGGAGTCACAGAGAGGAAGGGACAGTCTTTTCTTGTTCTTAACTACTGAGGCCCAGGTGGAACAACCAGGAGATGGGTCAACTGTGTCAGGGCGATTTACCTTCACCAGTAAACCAGTGGACTCCGAAAGCTCAAGCGAGGCTAGCCGGGAGCCGAGGTTGGTCTGCCGCTGGAGAAGGACAGAGATGAGCTGCTCGATGGAGGCCAGTTCACCCTTGATCTTGGAGATAAACGAGGAGGTGACAATGCTTGAAAGTACGGTAGATCGTTGGTTTCACCAGAAACCACACCAGCAAGGAGGTAAGTATCCCGTATAGAAAGGAGTAGAGCGACTGGCTAGCCTAGCCACCAGGCTAAAAACAAACCTAGCTAAGCTAGCAGAAGTCAAGGCAGTCCAGTCAGCTTCATCCAGCTGATAACTTAAAATCCAAGTGTTCGCTAACTAAAAACGTTTACCTCATTAAAATATATAGTAAAAACACCAGGCTCTCTTATTCTTAGCACTTTAAGCTAAACACGGAGGAGGCGGCGGTGGTGGCAGCACAAGCGGCAACAGCAGCAGCATGTGACACAGACACATTCAAGTCAAAAGCAGCCACGGATCAAGGTGTTTTTGTTGCCTAAACCATGTAGCAATTTTATTTTTAAAATACATACACAAAACAAGCAGAAACTTTACATTTCCTGTGAAAACAGAAATATATTTTGAAAAGACATAATGCATGTAACAAGCGAAATGACATGCTGTCTGTGGATGTCAAAAACAGATGCAGGAGGATCATATTTTGACATTTAGGACACTGACAAAGCAGCTGTATTTGACAAGTTGGGTTGAGAATGGATTGATGAGACACAGGTGCAACACATGGGCAGTGCAGGAGATCACACAGGCCGGAAACTTGACAGGAAGTAAGTCTGAATCAAGACAAGAGGTAAGTGATCAAAAAAAACCAAACACTGGGCAAATATGGAAAAAACAAAACACAATCTCATGTGGCAAAACGGGATGTGACAGCGAGCAGCTTTAGCGATGAGACACCTGGATTTCAGGCACTATTCAAAATGAAATATTAGATATTTGGGCACATGCAATACAGAGGGAAGTTTCATATTTTTTGGACAAACTGCTGATGGAACCACTGATGTAAAAATGTCTGAGGGGTTTTACTGTAGCTCCTGTAAGCTCGTGCACATACTGTATAGGCTACAGTCATGCGTGCACATTTATACTGTGCAGCACAGTGAAAACATGTGCCTGCATGCATGAAAAACCATGTTTATGTAAATGAGATGGAAATGTAGGAAACTTAAAAAAAAAAAAAAAAAAACTCCTGTACTGATATTTAGTGTGGAGCATGTCGTTTACAGCACTGATACTTAAGTGTTAAAGTCAGCAACACACTGAACCCAAATTATTCCTGTGTGTGTGTGTGTGTGTGTGTGTGTGTGTGTGTGTGTGATGGCAGTAGCTGTGAATAAAAAGTGTCTGCTGAATGAATGTAACGTTAACTGACAGAAGCTTTTGATTGAAATATTCAGCTGAATCTTCCAGACCTCATAACTAACACACACACACACACACACACCCCCCCCCACACACACACACACACACACACACACTGACAGACAGATAAAACATTAAATATCCAGGAAGGATGATTGGAGGTCAGATGCCCCGCTGCCGTGGTTACCATCTCTCAGGTAACCACATGATTACACCCCCCTCTCGAAATCCTTTCTCCCATACTTGTTTCCTCCCCTTCTTTGTTTCCTCCTTTCTTGTTTCTTCCCCTCTCCCAACCTTTCCTCTCCAAGTTTTCTCTCCTCCTCCATTTCCTCCTCTCCTGTCATGTTTCTTCCCGTATTTCCTCTATTCCTTTCCTCTCCTTGTTTCCTCCCCTCCTGTTTCATTCCTTCCTCTACACTCCTTGTTTCCTCCCCCCTTCTCCCTTCCTCTTCTCTACCCTTTTGTTTCCTCCTCTTTTTTTGTTTTTCTCTGTGCCCCCTTCTTTTCTTCCACTCTTGTTTCTGCCCCTTTCCCATCCCCACTCCTCCCCTTTTCTTGTCTCCTCTACCTCCTTGTTTCCCTCTCTCTTGTTTCCTACCTTCTCCCATCCTCTTCTCCAAGTTTCCTGTCCTCTTCCATATGTACCTCTCCTGACTTGTTTCCTCTTCTCTTATTTCCTCCCTTCCTCCATTTCCTCCTCTCCTGTCTCGTCATCTCTTCTCTTCTTTTCTCTCTTCCCCTTCTCTCTCCTTTCCTTGTTTCCTCCCTTCTTGTTCCTCCTTCTCCACCCCACCCCCCACTTGTTTCCTCTCCCTGTTTCCTCCCCCCAGATTCCTCCCTCTCTTGTTTCCTTCCTTCCCTCTTCTTCTTCTCTCCTCTTCCATTTTGTTCCCTCCTTTTCTTTCCTTCCTCCCTCTCCTCTCGTTTCCCCCTTCTCACATCCATTCCTCTCCAGGTTTCCCCTCCTCATCCATTACATCCTCTCCTGTCTTGTTTCTTATTCCTTCATCATCATTCCCCCTTTCCTCTCCTCTTCTTGTTTCCTACCCTCTTGTTCCCCCTTTCTCCCTTCCTTTCTTACATCTACTTGTTTCATCCCCTTTTGTTTCCTTTCCTTTTGTTACCTTCCTTCTCCCTTCATCTCCTCTTCCAGTTCCCTCTCCATTTTCTCCCTCTTCCTCCTCCTCTATGTTATTGTCTAGATGACTGAACAGAAGGAGAAATCCAAGATGGCGTCTGATCAGAATCAGTTAATTAGCAGTGATTGCAGCAGCAGCAGCAGCACGGAGGGTTCATTAATTATCAGGACGGATCGACATGCTGATATGAGTATGACTCAGACAAAGTCAAAAGATTCCTGCTGAGTTAGTGTGGAGATTTTTCTCACACCAACCACACCCTCTTCCTCCTCCTCCTCCTCCTCCTCCTCCTCTTCCTCTGTGTTTGTGTTTATCCTCATTGATATCAGTGGGGTGGACACAATAGTAGAAACACCTGTTGATGATCACACAGCTGAATCAACACCTCGAGTCAGAAGCAATAAGGTGAAGGAGGAGGTTTAGGTCAAAGTTCCATGTTTTCGAGGAAGAGAAACTCTCAGCTCAGCCGAGCATTGAAGGATAAATGCTTCAAACATGTTGTGAGCATAACAAGAAGCAAAGGAAACAGACACGCACTGCAGTGTGTGTGTGTGTCTGTCTGAGTTTGTCATGCATCGTCGTTTGTGTTTCTGAAGAGAGGATGACAGGCGGCATGACAGGCGGTCTCCCAGCTGTCAGGACAGAGAGAAAAAGCTGGAGATGAATCTTTGCTTCAAAGAGGGGGGGGGGGTCAACGGCGGCACACGGGGGAAATATATTTTAGTGTAGTGGAGGGAAATGCTCCCCTCGTTGGCGGCTGGGAAGCGTCAATCATGTTAAATGGAGGCAGGGATATGGAGAGGAAGTGATGTTTTCTCAGTCTTTTATTTTCACTTTACTGAGTCACAGTTGGTTAATTCATTCATTCACATTTAGTTGGGAAAGTAAAGTTACAGTTTGTTATGGAGAGAAAATACTCACACAGTGTTAAGACTGTCGGCAAATTCAAACTTTTACAATGATCAGGAAAAGTTTCATGATTGGACAGTAAAACTGTCACAGTTCTGCTCCTCTGCTCAACTCATGCAGTACTTTTCCATTTACCCCACCTCTGCGCCACTCTGACTGCCAGCCACACCTATCTCATCAAGGCAACTCTGCTCACCTGCTCTCTCAGCCTGCCACCCAATCAGCCGAATTCCACTCACCTGCTTTCAATCACTGACCGGCTCAGTATAAAGACTCCTGCCCTGCGTTCCAATACCCATACTACCATACTATTTAGTATGCCAGAAAAGGAATTAGTGTGTCCCAATACATAGTATGTCAGATGCAGTATGCCAAAAGTACCAGGATGTTCTACTACATCCTGTCATATTTCGCAGTATGCATGTCAGCATGCTTCTTTGGCCGTTCTGACCCACAATCCTTTGTGCAGCGGAAGTTACATTGCACTGACTGAGCTGTGTGTACAACCAACGCCCACACTTCCTTTCATACATGGTTTATTTAATTTGAGATACTAAGACACTACATATTAGGACTGCAATGATCTGATTATATACTGTCACATATCATACAGTTTTGCAAGAACACGGTTACAACATTCAACTTTATTGTGATTATAGTATAATCAATGTTATAAGTTCAACTAGGGTTCAACTATGACTACAATATAGAAGATTCTACCAGTACAGGCAGTGGTGTAAGTGTGGTATAAATAATGAATGAATATGACTAAATATGAATACACTATGGGCCAGGTATGAGCCGTACAGACTAGTAAATATATAAATAGTAAAAGTCAAATACATATTAAGTAATGTAGTAAGAATGTGCAAGTATGTTACACTACAAATAAAAGTAATGTGAATGTAAGGCTGCTTCACGTGCAGACAGAATATAGTGCCAGCAGCTGCATAACTGTAAATATATTTAACATCAAACATCTGCCAGCAACAGAGAGCTATGTGTGAAGGGGGTTAATATGCCTGCTGGTGACTAGTTCAATAGACAGGTCACTAATAATAGGCTTGGGACTGTTTACTAGAAACAACAACATACATTACGACATAACAGCAACAGAGCTCTCCGGCACCTCCGACGGTATGCACGACTCTGGCGAGCTCGACGAGACGAGATTTGCTGCATCTCCGAAGTACAACAACACAGAATATTCAAATGTGGCGCTACGGATGGCAGCGGAAGTGAGCAAGAGGGTCGGAGTTCAGGGAGCGATGTGATGGCGGATGTAGTGTGTCCCAATAGTATGCATACTGCATACTACACTACATACTTTTTAAGGGCAGCTGCAGTACCTACTAAAAGTATATAGTAGAAGTATGCGATTTGGAATGCAGGGCTGGGCTGCGTTCGGAAAGTCTTTTTTGCTTAGGAAGGTTCCTAGCTGAGTGAAATTAAGTATTTTAGTGGCTGCCATGGTAAGAGCTGTTCGAATTCTCTTAACACTAAGGAAAGGAGGTTCAATGCTTCCTTTCAGATCTCCTTTAGCATAGGATACATCGGACCAATGTTCCCTCTAATTTTGAAAACTCCTGAGCAGACATTCAACTCCTCTGATCACTTACTTGAACAACTGTGGGCGACATCTGACGCGTACACACTACATCCACATGGCATGGCCATGGCATCACCTCTCCAACCCCAAATATCATTACAAGTGAATATTACTATAAAGATTAATAATACGATTTTTTTAACAACATGAACTACTGAATATCTAGGTCAGTTACAATTAACAATAAGAAAACATTGTTTTGGCAAAATAGATTTTGCATTTATTGCCATAATGTGAACAATTAAGAGAAAAATGTGTTCCATAAAAGTCACTTGGACACAATACACAAACATTTCAGAGTGATGGCAACACAAAGAGCAAACAACTGTTTGGAATACAAAATAAGTAACACTCTTTAATAGTAATTGGCAACTACTTTAGGCCTCTAAACTGCAACAAATATAATATGCTAGATCAAAAACTAAATGTAAACTTAAACTGTAGTTGTACTACTACAGACAGTGCCACTGTACTGGATGAAAACATTTTCCTGGCAAAAAATATTAGTGGCCAGGCAGTGCAATGAGTGCATGTAAACATACATTGTAAACAAAAATTGTAGCAGAGCTACTACTACAGACAGTGTTGTACTGGATGAAGTTTTTACTGGCAAAACATATTGCTGGCCTGGCCAGGTAGTGCAGAAAGATATCAGAATATGTTTATGTTGTAAGTGTTTGTGCATACATATTCTGTGTGTGTGTGTGTGTGTGTGTGTATAAACTCGCCTTTTACTTGCTTCACGTCTTGCATGTCTCACAAACAACTCCATTCTCGCTTGAAAAAGAAAAAATATCGCCGAGTTTCACCGGTGGCGTTCACTCGTCTGTTTGTATGTACTCCGACAGCCACTCCACCTTAAATGACACGCGTTTTTTTCTTAAGATTTCCAGAGGATGAATCGTCACAGCCCACACACTTAGCCATAGCTACGATGCTATCGCTAACGGCTAACAACAAATATGACAGCAGGGAATACCCAACATAATGCCATTGATTGGCTATCAAGCTAAACAACCGTTGCAGATATTGGCTGGGCAGCACCTGGTGGGCATGTTTTTTTAATCATCACTGACTGACAGCTCACTGTAATCTGTCACTCGTTGCACAGACAAATGCCCACAGTGGAGTACATATTTACTGTTCAAGTCACAATACAGCGCATATGAGGAAAAAAAAAAAAAACAGTAAAAACTGGTCGGGGATATTTGAGCGCACAACTTTCATCTGTGCAAAGAGGTGGGGAGCAGTGCGCAATTGCGCAGTAAAACAGCTTAGAGGGAACAGTGCATTGGACCTTCCTAAGTGATAAGAAAGGAGATAATTTAATCCCACAATGCTTTGCGGGAGCAATATTTAAAGCGACCGACCGTTCACAGAGACAAACGAATAAACCCGAAGAAGTAGGAGAAGAGGACAAATGAAAGAAAAGAACAACTGGCTCTCAACATGACTGAGAAGTCACGGAGATCACCATGTAAGTCACCGTTACATGAAGCTATGCCCAACTCATGCCATAACTTGATAATATGCGTAACGTTATATGTTCCAAACTCTCAACAAAAACCCAATTCAAGTTAATATTGTGGTGTAAGATATGCTCAGTGTGCATTAATCATGTCACTATTTGAGCGTTGTTGAATCGCCAGCTTTTAGCAATATCATTAATTAATTTTTCTTAAGTCACAGATGCTGACATCTCTGCACTCATACGGGCACGTGTGCGGCTGGAGCACCTCTTCAGCGGGAGGAGGAATGCGGCCAAAGCCAGCTGGGAGTAAGTAGTCATACTTATGGGTCAAAATGTTGATATAGCCTAATGAATGGTGGCAAATTAAGCTAATCCTGACCTACAGGCAGGTGGTGAAAGAAATAGGGTTGGAGGGGCAGGTGTCACCCATGCAGGCGGCAAAAAAATGGGATAACTTAAAGACAAAATACAAGGTAAAGCAAATCAGGTGGCAGGGAACTGTGGTGGGCCAGTGTCTGTGGGTATTATGTTGCACAATAAATTGCATTTCTTGTACATTTTGTATAGAATTTTGTTCACATTTCTTAGCTATATTGTAAGCCCATATTCTTTACATTTCTACCTCTTACTATTTCTCACTGTTTCCATATTCATTTATTGTTCATTGCTGCCACAACAACTGACATCTCTGTCGTGGGGCTAATAAGGGAATCTTTAATTCTTTAATGGCCAATAACAGTTAGATTATTCCATTCATGGTCACTATGGATGGCCCCAACTGCCCTTTCACTAACATTGTGTTAATCATGTTAATAGGAGCTGAAAAACCCACCCACAGGCACGGGCACAGTGGTTCAGTGACATGCATGAGGCACTTGGGGGGAGGCCATCCATTCAGCCTCCCACCCTTGTTGCCTCAAGCTCAATGCCACACCATGGCCAGGCTGCTTCTGGAGCCTCATCCTCTGTCTGTGCAGAGGCCTTGCCAGCCTCCCTCCCCCCTGAGATGGACAGTGAAGAGGATGAGGCATCTCCACCACCATCCACATCCACATCCACCTGCTCCCAGCCACCAACCAAGAGGCCAAAGAGAGGTGGGGGTGTATTGGCCGTCCTGAGGGAGCAGGCCCTCAAAGATGAGGCGAGAGACCATGCTCTCTATGAGCAAAATGAAAGATTCCTCGCAGCCCTGAAAGACATACATAATAATAAAGACAAATAAAAGAAAAGTAAACCTTTGAGTCCTGTTGTGTTAAATGAAAGTGAAAACAAAGATGTTCAGTTACTGAAAAAATGGAATAGTAATGACCAACACATTGCATCAGTCCCCATAATGCCATTTTATTATTGCGGTTGAAGTGGGTGTTGCTGGTGTACATTATATTGTAAGGTGTTAAATATTTTACCCACTCTGTTCCTAATGTTTTGCCCCCCTCATGTTAATGGAGTGGGCAATATATTGGGAACACTGTTAAATCTAGCACACTCCAGTACACCACCACCACCCACTGTGACCTCAGTTGTAAACAAAGTAGAATTATCACTTTCTGACAATGTCAGAACTGAAAATGTATAGCCTAAGCTTAAGAATAGACTGAGTTAAATTCTGGTTTAAATACTCGGCATGATCTTAATATCTATGAATTATGTCATGGTGTATACTGATTTGGAGAGACTTCAGTTTTCATTGTGTCCTCTTAATATCAGCTTTGTTGTATTTGATTTATTCCCTGTGAAGAAATTTGATATGTGGGGATATGAGTTCTAATTATGTATACTCCTCAAACTGGTGATCAAAATATGGAAAATATAAGAAAAAAATAGACTATGGCAGAGTTGTATTGGTTTGCACAGGTGAAGTCACAGAAAGATCTACTATAATATGACAAACACTGTGTGAAAAAAAGGCAGGTTCCTATCTGTTAGTGTGCAAACCAAAATGTGAAGACAATGTATTAGATTAATGATAGATAACAAAATGTAAATGTAAACACAAAAGCCATTTTTCATAAAATGAGAAATGTAAACACAAAAGCCAAATGGCTATTCACAAATTAAAGTAGTCATGTTGCGCTGCCAGCCTGTGTTTTAGGTGCTGGCCTCCATGCTCATCATTCTGCACAGGCTGTGGTGGTGGCACAGGATCCTCCTCTTCAGCTGGCTCCAGGACATCCCCAGCAGTGATGCAGATATTGTGGAGGACAGCACACACTGCGACCACCTTGGGGGCAAAGGTGTGATCAACCTCCAGGGCCTTAAAGAAGATGCCTCTCCACCTTGCCTTCATCATTCCAAAGGCCCTCTCGATGACACCCCGGGCCCTTGCATGATGTACATTGAAGTGTGCATCTACTCTTCCCCTCATTGGTTCCCGGTACGGCGTGATGAGGGTGACAGGCGCAGCCAGACATGGGTATCCCCCATCCCCTAAGATGAAATACCCAGCTGGTGGGTAGCAGCCACTGACAAACACCAGACTATTTCTAAGCACCCTGATATCGTGGACCAAACCAGGGTAGCCAGCAAATATATCAAGGAATTTGGCAGTGCTGTCACAGATGGCCTGCAGCTGGACAGAGTGGAAGAGTTTTCTGTTGAGGTAGACTTCACTGTGTGGACCATGGGGAGCCTTGATGCGGATGTGGCATCCATCAATGGCTCCCACACAGTGGCTGAAGGCTGGGCTGTTGGTGAGGCCTTGAAACCCACGGACAACTTCAGCACACTGTGCCAAGGTGGGGAAGTGGACCACTTGGCTCCTGAGACCCATGTCGAATACTGTTGTCTTCGGCACATCAAAGACCCGGGAGACAACACTATAAGACACTCCGTGTGCCAGCCAGTACACCATCAGGAGGACCTCCATGTACTGCCCCCAGCCATGGCTCTTCTCCCTCCTGAAAAGTGCCATCAGTGCCTCGATTGACGCTCTAGAGAGCCGGTAATCAAATCTCATGTCCTTGGACTGATCCAAATAGATTTGGACAACAGGGACACGATTGTTTAGGGTGGCATATATACTGCCCCTCTCCTGTAACAAACTGTAGGGGCATATTGATAAGTCCATCCTCAGCAAGGCCAGATGTTTATTGCCCTACCCCCGAACTGACCCCAGTCAGGATAGATGCAGTCTGCCTGGCACGCTACCCCTCGCTGAACAAATGCTTCTGTGTGATAAAATTGAAATGTATGTTACAAGGAAAATTATTCTTTTTGTTCCTCTTTGTTGGCCGTTTGACATGTACACGCACATGATCATGTTTTTATCTGAATGATACTTTGCTTTAACCCTGTCAAAACAAAAGATTGATAAGTTGCAGAATTCAATATTAGTTTCAACTCTCTAACATGTAGCCATACTGCCATCTTGTGGCGGAGTTAAGAAGAGTTACCGCAAGGAAGTCAACTTTATATATTTTGAATGAAGATATAATTAGGGATTATTAATCAACTTGTTGCATGAATACGTGCTCCTTCATTTTGTTTTTCATTATATATTGTCATTGAGTTAATGTAGAGTGTGTGTATTTGACATAGGCTAGCTGATATCACGGCATAATAAGTGTATTCTGATTTAATGGTAAACTGTATGTTTAATTGGATGTTAAGAATCAATGTTGACCATAGTGGGAAGAGTATGCGTCCCTCGCGCGTAACATATCAAAGTATACGACCTTGTATCAGGAAAGCATTAAAGTTTCCTCTGAGTATACCCCATGGTGATATATTTTTCATCACAAGGTAAGCCTCCCTGATCAAGGCCGCCCACTTTTTGGCCAGTCAAATACCCGTGCGCTCGGCGCGGCTCAGCCTCTTGTTTTTTTCGTCTTGTGTTCTTTTCAGTTCATTCAGTGTCTTTTTCCGTTTAGTTATCTGCTCTTTTCTTTTTGCCCTGTGTCTTTTGTTATTGTTTTTATTGTTATAGTTATTCCCTATTATTCGTACTGTGAGTTCTGCCATGCTTATTCGTATTTTACCTTCTTGTCGTGCGTAATTTCCTTTATTACACTTTTAACTCTTTTGTGCTCACAAGCAAAGTTATTTTGAACTTTTAAATTTTATCGATCCAGTTTTCTTTTATCTCCAGTGTCAACATTTTTGCGGGTAATAATAACTTTGACAACAATATCGAATGGCCAGCGATGTTGTTGTCACCATTATTATAAGCGAGTAACCAGAACAAAGTAGACCAGCACCTGCCGACCAACCTCTTCGCTCCAGATTCATCGGAACCAGCGGCTGCCAGCCACTTGCCACAGTGGTCCTCCTGCCAAGCCCAAAGGCCTTCTGCAGCGTGAATCAGCCCAGTCGGCACCCACAGGACATCACAAATTCAACCGCTTTCCCTCTCCTGCTGTGAGACAACTTTCCATTCTGCTGGAAAGTCCGGGAGCCATGGAGCGACAGTCCAAGGGCCCTAAAGGAGCTTCGCCTTTGATCCCAGCTGCTAAAAGTAGGCCAAAACTTCCATAACTTGAGTCAGCCGCTGTGCGGTGAAGAGTGAGGTCGAGCAGGAGGTTTAGTTGATTATCCTGATTTTGATTTAGGTTTCATTAGGTCTAAGTGAATGGTTTGGCGCATTCCTGCGTTCCCCATTTACAACATAGGCTATTTTAATATACTCTCCCACTATCGCCAAACTAAGTAACTTACACGAGTGTTACTTCTCATTTCATTCCATTTATATACTGTTAATTTTGTGTTGTGTCATTTAATCATCACTTGCTATTCATTTATTCAGTTGTTACCTATTTAGTTTAAATAAATCTTCATTTATCGCCAAGTCGTTGTCTGTGTATATATCTTTTGGACAGGAGCTGAGATCACTGTATAGAGAATTCATAACCCAGATATTGAGATTGATTCATTATTGATAAGCGTGCTGACGAATTAATAAGTGATTTACGGAGTTATTAATTTGATTAGTCGCTTCCCTCGTTAGGAGGGTGGTACCCCAAAATTTATTACGAGTGCAAATATTAATAAGAGGTATTTCCCCTACATATCTGGTGCCGTCCGTGTGAGGCCTTATCAAATCATTGTTCCTGTAAACGGGTTATATAAGGAAACAAACCGTGGCGTTTTTAACGGCGATAGTGGAAATACATTTCCCTGATAGCCCCCATAAGGTTTATCATATTAGCATATTCTGAGCAGGTTGTCCACTGGAGGATCGATCGTGTGTGTTTTACTCTTCGTACTTCTGATTTGTGTGTGAGCATTAATAACGGCAGTAAAGTATAACCTTTGGGTGGATGACGCTAAACCCAAAAGCTAGATGATTTAAATCCTCGCGTTCACACCATGGTAAATGATATATTTGTGTTAAAACACGGAACTTAAGAGCTAAACTACGGTAAGCCTTAATGTTTCAATTGTGGTGCTGTGACACCCGAATCTCCCAGATATCTGCATATGAAGCGTCCCGTACGCATTAAGAAAGGCCCGTTTGACACACTGATCGCCGTGAAACGCGGAATCATAATTGTGTCCTGTTTTAATTAAGCTTTGCTGCGATACTCCAGAGAGTTGTAATTAATGCAGATCTGTGTCTTCTGGTTAGATTAGCTACCTAGCCAAGACAGCTGCGAGACGGCAGTGAAGAGGTAAAAGTTGTTACTGTCGTTGCTATGGTAACGCTTGTGTTGGAACAGCGCTGACTGTTGCTGAGCTTTAAAGTGATCCACTGCTTTGGTAAGAGTGAATGAAATCGTCGCAGAACGATAAAGTGTTAGCTGATTGCCCTGCTGGGTAACTGTGCTAAACAGGTGAAGCCGCCGTGCTCATCTGTGTGTGAGTTTAGTGAAATTCTAAACTGCTGCAATATGATTGCCTACGATGTTTTGCCCTGGGTGTTTTGAGTAGTTGTGAGCTGCTGAGGCCTCAGAATAGCGCCCTCTCGGGCTATTCTGCCCAATTACATTGAATTTAAAATTGAACAGCGCCCTCTTTGGGTTGCTGTGCCTCATTACATTGAATTTAAAGTTGAACAGCGCCCTCTTCGGTTGCTGTGCCTCATTACAACGAGTCTGCAAATTGAACAGCGCCCTCTCCTGCTTACTTTGCCTCATTTCATTTGGTGCGCAAATTGAACAGCGCCCTCTCCTGGTTGTTTGGTTCACAAATTCAAACTGTGTACAATTGATGAGAGTCTTAAATAACCAACATTGATTTAAGTTAAGTTTGGCTGACTTTGACAAACCCATTATCTCATATTATTATCATTATACAAACCAGTTTCTTTTAAATCTGAGTTAACCTATATTAAAGTTACAATGTGTAATTTACGTGGTTGTTTATTAGCAAATATCAACTATTGCTTTCATAAATATATATTTACTAAAGTGTAATGCAATTCACATACAAATGGAAACTTTCTCATAGCCTTAGAATGATTTCTCTATATATATATACACAGGCAGGGCGCGGTCTGCTGGAGGCTGCCTTCTTCCATCACCATATTTGAATACAGTGGCCGAAAGAGATACACGCGCTTCGCCTTTCGAGTTTACCTAGAACTTGCCATCACTGGAGACAGAGAAGGTGGAGCTCAATCCGGGATGCTTCTGCGTGAACCTGCTTTATACTTTTCTGATTTCTGAGGACCACACATATGTTTTGCCCCGTAAGAGGGAAACCACACCACCAAATAAAAGAAAAACATCAGATAAGCGAGGACGGGACAAAACGCGGGTGAATATCAGCGTTGCTTATTTCAGGTGGAAAAAACTCCTGTCCAAGAACACTCTGGAGACGCATATATTATAATCGTACCAACCTATATTTGCTGCACTGTGCCGTGACTATCACATAAAACGTGTTATTTTAGCATTACTGTGCTAATGTTTACTCATGTTACCAAAACAATTAGAAATAAAACACTTCTAACATAACATTATATCTCACAGATAACGTATATCTCACTGGTAAGCTATAACATATTGTAGTGTCCGCCAGGACGTGTGGAAAGGATGACGCAGTTATTCGTCTGTCTGCGCAATGCTTTCTGTCCTACGAGGGCCACCGTCACTTACCGGACGGGAGGGGTGAGCGAGTGAGCGCGAGTGAGCCCTGCAATCTAGAATTTGACCGCTGATGTCACTGTTACTCACCATTTTTACACACTGAGGCTTTAAGCCTGATTTCATTTTAAAGGGTATTTAACCACACAGAGTTGTCTTACCATTCATAAATAAGTAGCTTAATTTGTGTGTTTTGACCTAAATTGTGATTAATTACAAACTGTGCTATGTGATTTTTTTTTTCTCCTTCACAGGAAATTCTAAATAGACTAACCACTCTAGTTACTGAAACCTCACTAGTTACTATTGACTGTTTATGTGACTGTTACTGCAGAAAATTACTTTCTCAAAAGGAGAATAATTATTTTTCATCTCAAACGAAAAATTTAAATTTGCCAATCTGACTTTCTATAACTACTAATAGCACTATTGATTTCGTAAAGCTAACAAACATACACATATCTATCCATCTATATATATATAGAGAGATAGAAAACTATCTACACAATTTTGATATCATTGATAAAACTCAAATTAAAATAAAGTAAATCTTAATAAAATAAAATATTTACACGCCCTACACATTAAAAAAAAATAAAAAATTCTTTTGGTTTTGTCTTTCTCATACCACACTTAGTGATAGACTCTCTCAATTTGACACACTTTGTGTTCCCACTGATCTGTACCTAAAGGTCAAAACTCTCTAACCAAACTCCTTGTACATTAAGCCTAAGCTAAAGCCAACATGGATACAGGTCACTCTCCTGAACCCTCAAGCCAGGGAGACCCCCTTGATGAACTCGAACCAGTGTTGGTGGACATGACTAAAGAATTGATACCTAGCTTTGCAATTGACATCCAGAAAACTGAACCTTCCGAACTTGAAGCTATACTGTCACTATTGACAACCACAGCTTTAGTCACCCCACTAAAAGGCCAGGCACTAACTGAGATGTTAGGAAAAATGGCAGTTGTGATGGCAGCTGAGCGGAGAGCCCTCAAACACTCGAGAGCACTCACCAGGCTCTGGCCAAAGCAGAAAGAGACACTAGTGAGCTGAAAGCTCGGCCCAATACTTCACAGGAGGACGCTGATGGTGCAACTTCAAAAGATGAAGAGAATACTGAATTGCAATGTAAGAACGCAGAGTTGGTCAGCCACCTCCATGACCATGACATGGAACTATTTGCAACCACGCAAAGGCTCACAATGGTAACCGAAGAAAGTGATGAGGCCAAGAGCCTCCTCAAGAAAGCCCTCACTGAGATAAGAGACCTGAAAGCTCAACTCAAAGTCCAGTCTAAGTATAAAGATATAAAGGTATTGATCAAGAGCAGATCAGCGATCTGCTACAACAACTGGCAGACGCCAAAGACAGAGTTGCTGAGTCGCAACGCGAACAGTTTATCAAAGAAGAAGAACTTGCAGATGCAAAGAGAGAGTTACAGTACTCCTTTGAACAGAGCCAAAGCCACAGAGTCTTTCTTGATGAACCTCCCCTTGAAGCCAAGAGAAATACCAAGTCTCTGAAATCATCTCAGGAAGACCTACTCTTGCAATCTTCTCCATTGTTCTCGCATGAACATGCCTCCCGTTCTCGGGACATCCAGCCCCAAGCTGATCAAACCGGCGGGGCCTTCACTCGACATCCCGACCCAGCGACTGGCGCTCACGTTGCGCAGGGTCCCTCAAGCAGAGATCTGCCTGTGCGACCCGCCCCACTGTTTCCACCTGAGCAGGTCTCCCATTCCCGGGACACCCGGCCACCAGTGAAACAGGTAAGTAACATTTACGCTCAACAGCCCCACCCGACTGTGGGTGCGCATTTTGCGCAGGGTCCCTCAGATAGAGACCTCGATAAAATCGCACGCAACATAACTCGCTTTGAACCCAATCTTGGTGGTTCACATCACACCAATCTCTACCTCAGAGATATTGACTTCTATCTACGGAAATTTCCGAATGCCACAGTCGACGACAAGATGTACCTTATCAAGGTGACTTCTAGTCGAGACGTTATATCAGGACTGACTACCCCCTTCTTTACCAAGCACTGCTTGAAGAATTCTCTAACTACCTTTCACAAACTGGCTTGACCTCCGCCATGACTGTCAAACAAGGAAGAACTTAATCTCCTCAGCAATATTCTCATCGCCTGCATCTCACCTACTTTGGTTCCAGAAATGAACCTTGGATGGAGGAGGACCTGCACTTCAAGGCTCTCTTTGTCCAGAACCTCCATCCCACCACTAGTGTCCATCTCGGTGTCGCGGCATGTCCTCGTACTTTAACGAGTCGACACCTTCGAGAACTCACTTTAAAGGGTTTTGCTAAACAAAAACAAAATGTGACTAAACACAGAGAACCCAATACAATCTTGAGTCTCGAAGCTACAACTTTGGAGTTGGAAGGGGTTTCTAACAGCAAACCATATGACCACTGCACAACCCCTCCCAAAACTCATCACCCTGGTCGGACAGAAAAACCACCTCCACCTAAACCAGCCCATCAAAGTAATGGCTACTCATGACCACCTTGGTCAAGTCAGAACCAGAAACCAAAGTTTAAGGGGAATCACCGTTTCCCCAACTATGGATCAGATAAGTTTTCACCAAACCAACGGGAGAACCGTCCGGCCTGGGACCGCAAAGAAAGTGACCGACGTAAAGTACAAGACACTTACCTCCAGGACAAACAACCGCTAAAGCAGGATCCATCTGAAGAAAAACCAACGAAGGACAATGACTCCAGAGGTAAGTCTACAAAAGTTGATATTAGCGAGGAAGAACTTGACACTATCAGACGCGTCATACAGAACATGTGTAGAGAGAAAAAGGATAAAGCCGACCTCTTTTCCATCACCTCCGCATGCTCTGAACCCTCTCCTCAGGCCGTTTTGACCTACTCACCTGAGGTAGAGGCTGAAGAAATCTATCTGGACCCCTGTGAACCCGAGCCTGCACTGCTTCAAACCAGGTCACGACAGTCCAGTCCAATTCTCCTG
>NC_065527.1:38033415-38087792 GCF_006386435.1 Epinephelus moara | reverse complement strand
AATGGACGGAGATGGACAGCGACCGAGTCATGTTTTGCCCGTTTTGTGGCAAACACATGAACCGATTAATACGGTTTTGTTTTTCGTGTGGTCGGTCGTTAGAGTTTTTAAATGGCGCCGACCAGACGGAAGGACAGGGGACATCTCAACAGCCGGACAACCCTAAACAAAGTAAGTGCAGCATAACGCTAGCTATCTTAAGTCTGTGAATGAAAGTGAATAGTGCTATTGGTTAGCGGCAGCTAAGTTTCTATTTTGAAACAGAACTTTGTTTATTTCAGCAGAAAAACCTTGCCCATCTTACAAACAGTTCCTGGAGTACAGAAGCTCAAAGTCAAAAGAGCGTCAGTCTTTTAACTATGGGCCGAAAGGAAGACACAGGGCTAAGGAAAGAAAACACGTCCAGGTAAGTTGTACTGACTGTCTTAGCTTATCAGTACTCGACTATCTGACTCGAGATGACTCAGAAGTGTATCAGTATCATAGTTGATTCATCGTACAGATTAAAGTAAATTAAAATATACATGTATGTGTACATATATATATATATATATATATATCTTTGACGCAGGCATCTGAGTGTATAGACATATTCGACTCACTGTGAAACTGGTAGCACAAATTAGACCATGGAGGGACACCACATTCTACATAATTTATGGGAAACACTGATGTATGTATATGTATGTATGTATAATCTTTTATTTTACCTGTGCATAATACATGAAATTAATCTTATCTGTGTTATTTTGCTAGATAAACATTGGATTGATGGTGCCAGATGGAACTGATGAAACCGCTTTAAAACCTCTAAGAGGGAAAACACTCCCGTTATTTGTGGACCCAGAGGTAGCAGCATCTGATGTACTGAAACAAGCTGTCCAGAAAATGAGACAATTTAACAAGGACATGCAAGAAGGACCGTACGTCCTTTTGTATCCAGACTGCTCAGAGGTGGTCCATGTGCCTGGGTCAGAAAAGCCATTCAAATTGGCAGAGTATAAAAAGGAACTAGGAAAGCCATATTCCAGGATTACCTTTTTCATTTGCCTAGAAACACACTTTAAAGGAGGTTAGTGGATCTCATGATTCAATATTTTTTACATATTTTAGATACTTTACTGTAGGATACATGTACAGTATCTACATAATCTGTTGAATTTTTTGTTTTTACAGCAGTGGATGATACCTCAGACTCTGATTCTGAAATTGTCATTGCATCAAGGAGCACAGCTGAATTCAGTCGAGCTGACACTGTGGTACATCAATTATTTTATTTTTTTTTTAATACTTATTTATGTATGAATGTATTTATTGATTTATCTATGACAATACTGACAACCTTTCACCATTGATATATACTGTATGTGGTAAGGGAACAATTATGGAAGCTATTAAAAATTTTATTACAATTTATGCATTTCCTCTCAGGTTTTTGAACCACAAAACCAGAGTACTCCCAAACACAAACCTAAAGAAGAAAGGTAGGTACATTTTGGCATCTAGCATTTGTCAGGAACAAATAAATAAATAACAGATTTAATGAGAGGTCTTTTCTAGTGGTAATCAACCAATAGGAATCTTGGCTGTATTTGTAATGTCTACATTCTTAGATGACTATTGTAGGCCTGAAGGACAGTACTAATTAATTTAATAATTTTATAATTTTTATCATGTTTCAGAGATGCACCGGGACATTCAGCAACAATTCAGCCTGGACAGGTAATAAGGCAGACTACAGCAGCCTGATGTTTCTTACTTTCAATATTGTTGTTTTGACATTTTAATTTGTTTTTCAGATAGTAATATCTGATACTGATGATATGGATCCACCTGAAACAAATCCAGACAAGACTTCTTGCTACAGGTAAGAAAAAAAAAATCAGTGACTCACATAATTTTAATTTAACTCATGGGGAAGAAATTTGTTAGTAAGATGTTTTGACATGGAAATTGTTCCCAACAGTAAATACACAGACCTGTATGCACCAGGCGTGGAGGAAGAGGAGGAGGAGGAGCTGGTTGCAGTCAATGTGGAGGATTTCCAACACACGGCAGTGTAAAATTAGCTTTTGACTATGGCATTCTAGTGTTTTCATTGTGCAATATTTCTGGCATTTAAATAATTTTTGTAAAAGTGGCAAATTGTGCACTGTCTGGAATATCTATTAATTAGATCACTTTTGTCATTACAGGGAGGAGATGAACATTACACTACCTGACATTGTTGCAAACTTGTCACTTCCTATTGATCACAAAAGAGTCAGCAGGTTCAACATCTCAAGAGCTAATGTTTGGGATGGAGCAGTCAGAGGTTTCAAGCGTACAACATATTCTGAAACCTGTGATATACTGGTCAGATATACTGATGATGCTGGAGTTCCTGAGGAGGGAATTGACACAGGTGGTCCAAGACGAGAGTTTTTAACTCTGCTAATGAAACACCTGAAAGACCGGCCCATTTTTGATGGACCAGAAGGACATCGGTTCTTGGTCTACAATGCAAATGGTATGCATAGGGTTAGATGTGTACTATACTAATGGTTGGTTAATGATCATTAAACATATATTTCCCATGGCATATGCTTTTTCTGCAATATCTTAAAGTATATAATGTATTGTATGTTTTAATTTTGCAATATGAATTCATTCACAGCTGTTAGGGAGGATGAATACTACCTGGCAGGAAAGATGATCGCAGTGTCAGTTGTACATGGAGGTCCAGGACCCCATTTCCTGTCAGAAGATCTTGTACATTATCTTGCCGGCCAGCCTTCGTTCAAATCAACAGTTAATTTAATAACTGATGAAGAAATAGGGAAAGCTTTGCAAGAGGTGAGAATAGCATAAGGCTACAGTGTGGTAGGGCAGAGTTTTACTATGTATGTCACTGAATAAAAAATAGGCAAGGATATACAGTACATACAGTTATTTACTGGAGTGTTTATGCCGCCCCCCCCCCCTTTTTAAATTTTTTTTATATATCTTTCAGATTGAGAATGCTGCTTCATTGGATGCTCTACAGGAATGCATCATGAGACACAGCACAATGTTACAGACAGCAGGTTGTCTGAGACGTGTCTGCTGTGGAAGAAAAGAAAGAAATCGTGGCAGACTACCTGCGATGGTATATTATAGACCGCAACTCATCTGTAATTGACAGGTAACATATTTATAATGATGTGATTTTCTTTTTATATGTATTTATGTAACAATCTTTTGTTTGAATTGCCTCATGGCATGTACATCTGTTATCAATTAGTCACTGTGACAAAATTTGTGCCTTAGTGTGTTAAAACCAATAGCCTTTGTGATGTATGTCTGTCCATTCCCTGGCTTGTGCCAATCTATAAGTACCCATGCCACCCTACCCTCTGTGTCAGTCCTCTGTGTGATTGTGTAGTTTTTAACACTTACCATAGCCATGTGCAAGGCAAAAGAATTTAAAAGAGTGATGTTCAACACACAACCATTTTCCCCAAACGTACATTTGTTTAGGCGGATTGTAATTGTAGGGAAGAGAATATTTAATAGTTTTCTTTAGATAATTTAAATGCAGTTGGCACTACACAGCAGTGAAACAGTGTTTGTGTTCACTTTGTAGATTTAAAGATGGTCTTTCAGCCCTTCAGTTTTTGACTGCACTACAGCAACACCCTACTTTGCTGGCCCCTGTCCTGTGCCACTCTGAAAAGCAACTCACTGGCTTCGAACTTGAGAGACTCTTCAAACCTGACCTCAGTCCTTCAGGGAGTAACAGGAGACTAAAAGAAAGTCAAGCCTTGGCCTACTGGGCAGACTATCTCCTTGATTGTGAAGGTTTGTAAGGTTTTTTTGTAACTAGTTGGAAAACCACATTACCATGGTGTATCTAAACATTTTTTTTCCTTGCAGAAGGTCAGGCTGCTGTGTCTGTGGAGGATGTTTTGATGTTTGCAACTGGGCTGACATCACTTCCCCCATCTGGCTTGGAACCATTGCCACGGATAGAGTTCCTGGATGACTCTCCATTCCCAATGGCAAATACGTGTTCAAACTTGTTGAAATTACCACTCCTAGACTCATACAGTGTGTTTAAGTCACACATGGACTTTGGAATTCAAAATAGTCCAGGATTTGGCTATTTCTAAGCCATATGACTAGATGACCCCTAGAGCCCAGACTTTAAAAATGTGGTTTGTTCTTTGTTGTTAAAGGTGCACCTAAAGGTGCAGTCGCTGTTGTTAAAGGGGTTTTTATCATGTAAAGATATGTGAGTTTTCTCAGCATTTTGACAGTTATTTTAGCTCCAAACTGTGTTAGCTCAAACTGTGGTCTGTTTATGAATCGCTGTTTTAGATAAAATAAGGCAAACAAGTATTTCAAGAGATTCTGTTTTCTATAATACAAAAATGTAATGTAATAAATAAACATTACTCATTACATTACTTTATTTTTTATTCATTTATTTCCCAATTTAAAATAATGAAGCTGTGGGTGACAGATTCAGACACTATGTTCTACCATTACAATAAACCTCCCTTTTTGATCAATTTCAATTCATAGCTGAGCAATTTCTTTTAGTTTCAGATACAGTTCAGTTGCAGACTGCCAGCACTCTGGCTTCTGTAATTGATTGTGCTTCATGGCAAAGTCCAAGTACTCCTGCATGTTTGGGTCCCCACATGAAGCTCTTAACAGGTGAGCCTCAGGAAAGGCATCCAGTTCAGCCTGTTCAATTTTAAATCCACAGTCTCTGGAGCCAAACCTATGTTAAACAGAAGACATAATTGCATTTATTTAAATTAAAGACAAAAGTAAAATAAATACAAATATTTATCTGCTACCAATGTATTACCTGTGAGGTAAGTAGTAGAGTTCATTGGGCACTCCTCCTGGACATGATGCTGTTCTGGAGGGGCGAATCCTGTGACTGTTCCACAGTCTCACACACTCATCCAAGTCCTTCTGAATAACATCACCAAAGCTGTATCTCAACAGACACTGATGCTCGTGACTCCCGTTGAAGTATCCGGCATCTCTAAGGTCTGCAAATAGCTCCATCCAGAACTGACACCTATAGAAATTGATATAATAATTTTATTAATAATAATAATAATAATAATAAATTATAATTTCTAAGCATATACGCATGTTTGAAGAATGCAATCAAAGGTTATATATAATTAAATGACTTTATGAAGGCCCTTACCTTCCCTTTCTGAATATGGACCACCAGGACTCAATCCTCTGGTTGTTCGTGGAGGAGCCATACATGTGGCTGGATGCTCCAGAGTAGTAGTCATTGTGGTGGTGGCGTAGGGTGCACTGAATTGCAGCCATGGTCCCGTTCTCCGTGCCACAATCAGTCCTCAGTCTCATGGGGATGACACCGAGGTGTCGCACACACGACAGGAAATAGTGAGCGATCACTGATGGGTCATTATTTGTTGGTCCACATGCAAGCCACAGTACTTTACGTGAAAATCCATCGATGCACCCTGAAAGGGCCAAACCGAATGGCTTGAGTTTATCATAACCATCCGCATGCCACATATAGTTCGGTCCCATGGAGTGGTAGGTTCTTCTTATAAACCTTCTGCGTGCTCTCCTCTCGCACCCTCGTGGATTAAGGTCCCGAAGCAAATTCATCCCTCTTCACTCGCAGATTGTACTTTTGTTTGAGTACCTGCCACATCATGCGGTAGCCAAACAGCTGTCTAGGTCCACGAAGTTCCAATCGGATGGCCCTAATTATCGCATTTGTAGAGGAGTGATCCTTTCTGCGATATAACCCGGCTTCATTCAGTTTACTTTTCAGTGACCTCAAGCTGATGTGTACACCGTGTAAACATGACATCATGTCCACAATTACAGCGTACGAGTGGCCCTCATTAAAATATTGTATGCACTGCTGTAACATATCTGGTCCGCCGGTCTGGTCCATGCCCCTTAAGCATTGTAGAGACCGACCACACGAAAAACAAAACCGCGTTAATCGGCTCATATGTTGTCCACAAAACGGGCAAAACATGACTCGGTCACTGTACATCTCCGTGCATTGACATCAACAACTCGAATTGGACCACTTCCAGGTCAACCCCGGATTTGGGACGTTCCCTTTCCAGTAGATTGTATTTGTAAATTTGTTTCGCCTCTTGTTAATTTGTCTCGGCACTTGTAAAAGTGTTTCGCGTCTTGTTAATTTGTTTTCTGAAATGTAAGTTTGTTTCAGGACTTGTAAATGTGTTATGGTAATGTAATTTTGTTTTATGATATGTAAAAATGTTTTCCAAAATGTAAATTTGTCTCAAGCTTTGTAAAAGTGTTTCACATTTTGTAAAGTTGGTTTGCACCTCCCGGCCACTGTACTTGAGGTCCAACCATACGGTCCGCATAGCACCACCTTGAAAGTCATGGTACTGGTGCAGCTGACTATCGGACCAATGACTCTTGTCCGCCCTGTGTACATGTCATCCCTCGACACCATTCCTCTTCTAGTTGGCAAGGATCTTCTCAATTGGTTTTAACCACTAATTGATTTCAAACGACTAAACATCTGGGCACAGCTTCGTCAGCCTCTGCCTATCTCCCTTCCTCAATATGGTGCAGCTCAGTGCTGTGTTCTTGACACCGAATCAGTGTCACTCAAGGCCCAAGTCTACCCACCAGAGGTTACTAGGGAAGGCGATAAGCCAAGCACAACTTCTGAAACCTCGCCGACATCAGCATGGCATTAAAACGAATCGTTGGCACAACAAGACACCTTTCTGTGTTCATTCACTGATTCTGATGGAGAAAGTGACTACTGCCCAAAAGTGGTAAACGGCATCAAACTTGTGGCAAATGGAAAATGGCAACGTCAATGACGTAACCTTAGCTCTCTGGGCTGATGCATCAGCTGTCAGCCAAAAGCTCTACGAGTCATTGACAACAAAATCCCCATGTGCAGCTGTTACAGGGATCCTCTCATTTCCCTCTAGACCCCTTGCCAATGACAATGAAAGCTGTTGGCACGTACGCCCTAAAACTACAATGGGGTCAGAGACAATTAACCCATGTCTTTCTTGTCATCTCAAACCTACCACATGCAGTCTGCATCGGCAGTGACATACTGGTGCGATTGGATGCCCAGTTGGACACAATCAACAACATTCTTTGGTCTTTGACCGGAGCCCAGGATGAACCTGACTCTTCTAAGCCTGAGAACATAAAATCAGGCCAAACCATCCCTGAAGTTTCCCAGGTGGGTAACGAACAACATGTGGTGGTACCTGCTAACACTAAAGAGGTGGCCCTGCGTTTAACCCTTTAGAAAACCGGCGAGAGCACCCGTGATGCCATTTGCATATTGATTTTTAAATGCTGGTAGAATTGCAACCAAATAAGAGAGCAATAATTCTTTTTGCATCTAAACCAGAGGAGTTACTCTAACTTACCATGCATTCATCATGTCCAGGAGTTACTCTAACTTACCATGCATTCATCATGTCCCAGAGCGCTGTTCCCTTGCACTGATAGGTTTGTAGAAAAACAGTAAAAAGCGCACAGAACAAAAACATTGTAATTCTGATTGCGGGTATTCATAGCACTTCCTATATTGGACTAAACGTCATCACGTTGTGAGCATGAACTGTCACGTGATTTTCTTGCGTATCTTTCTCGCGACACTACCCGCGACAACAAGGAGGGACGTCATTTCCCTGGAAATCTCTTTCTTTCGCGGTAAATATTTCTCCGAGCTTGTAGCCACACACTCGCTCTTGCTCTTGTTTTGCATTTTAGCCTTTCACAACAACACTTAGACACACTCACCACACACACACACACAGACACTCACCACACACACACACACACACACACACACACTCGCACACATATTCATGGAACTGCAACAACCCGGACGCGCCAATCGGCTTTTCTCCTGGTGCGAAGCTTTCGAGCTAATAACAGCGTCGGAGGAAGATTTGGTCCACTCATCTGGTCCGGATTCTGCCGACAGCGGGGATGAAGCCGACTTCATCAAAGGGAGAGATCTTTCATATGACATGTATGTATATATTCATGAAATATTGTTTGTTTATGAGTTAGAGTAAAGTAAATAAAATATATATGTGGCCCACCCCAGTGTACAATAAGGGTCTCTACTTAAACCCACAAACAAATTCTTTCACAGATACAAGAAGAGCCGGAGATGTGCATTCAAGTCAAAAACTCAGTATTTATTATAAAAAGGGGGATTAAAGGGGCAGTAATGGACCTAAAAAAATGAAAGAAAAAGGACAATCAGTTTAAGAAAAGGTTTTTAATGTTACACTATTAATAAATATTTAAAACTACAAAGTAGCTGAACTAACAGATTACAGTATGGATGAAAACAAGCAGGGGTGTGGAATACACTACCTGCTGAAGAAAAAATATCAGGCAGGGTACTCACCACGGGGAGATTCTATCGCAAAACCCAATATCACTTCACCACATGCACACCGTGATCACTGCAAAACACTGCAAAGCACTACAACAGACACTGCAAACTGAGGTAAATCTACAGACTAGTTTGTGTGCTCACCACACTTCAGGCCTACCACACTGCATGCAAGGAATGGTGTGTATACCACGTGTACTCCCCGCAGATTCTCCCTCTGCCTGAAAAACAAACACAAGAAAATACAATATAAATACTCGGTTGGTTCTGGGGCACAAATTATCTCAACAGGAGTCAGATTATTACACGTAACAAATCAGACATCAAAGCAAAGATGGATGGCGGTAGTCAACTTATGAGGAGCTGAGTAAAAGTCCACAATCTTAAGAGTATTTAAGACACGTCAACCGGTCCACAATCTTAAGAGTATTTAAGACACGTCAACCGGACCGCATGGCACCTCAGTCCAAGCAAAGCGGCAGTCTGGCACTAAATAAAAAAGGGAAAACACAGCCATTAAATAGACTGGCAATAACCCTCCTACATTACCATACAGTTTGTTTTACCTTCTCCAGCTTTGACCCTGTAGGAGACTGGCACCGGTGGAGCTGACAGGCTCTATACTGTGACTCAATCAGGAGAAAGGTGAAGGCTGACTCATGTCCTAAAAGGTTAAATTGGACACATCACTAATAATACTGAGGTATTGGGAAATTAAAGGCCAGAATAATCAGCGGCCTACCTCTTCAGCATGGGCCTACAGGGCCTTCATCAAACTGAGTCGAGAGAGAAAATAGCTACACCACAGTTCTGTGCAAGAATACTGGTTAGATTCCCATCAAAATACAACCTTAGATTCCTCTCCAAATCTCCCTTACCTGCACAGACACAGCAGTTCCACCACACAGCTACGAGGCCTCAGACAAAGAGGCACTAATTGCTCTCACCTGTCCTTATAAAGAGGGAGGGCTCTCTAACCCTACCTACAAGGGGTGGTGCTTCTAACTTAATTGCCAGCCCTCACATATATGTAACACAACTGAAAGCATTTGGCACTAAATATGCATCATTATTGTATTACTCTCATGTTGAACACATCTAACACACTGTGTAACTTCTCTGTGCAGAGTTGACGACGATGATGAGGAGGAAGTGGGGGTCTCATCGCCCTGCATCCCGGAGGGAGGCAGAGGGAGAGGCAGAGGGAGAGGAAGGAGGGGAGGAAGGAGACAGTCTCCATCAAACAGAGGCTCCAGGTCAGAGAACATTCATGAAATATTGTTTGTTTATGAGTTAGAGTAAAGTAAAGAAAATATATATCTAACACAACTGAAAGCATTTGGCACTAAATACGCATCATTATTGTATTACTCTCATGTTGAACACATCTAACACACTGTGTAACTTCTGGGTGCAGAGTTGACGACAACGACGATGATGAGGAGGAAGTGGGGGTCTCATCGCCCTGCATCCCGGAGGGAGGCAGAGGGAGAGGCAGAGGGAGAGGAAGGAGGGGAGGAAGGAGACAGTCTCCATCAAACAGAGGCTCCAGGTCAGAGAACCTTCATGACATATTGTTTGTTTGAGTTAGAGTAAAGTAAAGAAAATATATATGTAACACAATTGAAAGCATTTGGCACTAAATACGCATCATTATTGTATTACTCTCATGTTGAACACATCTAACACACTGTGTAACTTCTGTGGGCAGAGTTGACGATGATGATGAGGAGGAAGTGGGGGTCTCATCGCCCTGCATCCAGGAGGGAGGCAGAGGGAGAGGAAGGAGGGGAGGAAGGAGTCGGTCTCCAGTAAACAGAGGCTCCAGGTCAGAGACACTCCCTGGTAATGCAGCTGGCTGGAGAACCGAACAGGAGCCTGACATCTTGCCAAATCCCCTACCACATGTTCTGCCCAGAAGGAGGCCAGGTGTGCAGCCACCTCCATTACAGTATGTGGACAATCCCTCTCCTTCTGAGCCGTTTGGGATGTATTTTGACCGGGCTGCCATCAAAACACTGTGTAGCAATACCAATAGAAATGCAGCAAAAAATATTGCTGCTGGCAAAAAAATTCAAATGGACTGAGCTCAGAGAGTCTGAAATGTATCAGTATATTGGGATCACTCTGTACATAGGGATTCTCAAGCTGCCAAAGTTGAGGGATTTTTGGCGTGGCAGTTCCATTTTCCATGCGTCGTATCCTCAGAAGGTCATGTCAAGAGACCGGTTCCTTGCCATCACGTGGAACATTCACATGAGTGACCCTGAGAATGATGCCTCCAATGACAGCAGAAAAGGCACAGATGATTATGACTGTCTGCACAGAATATGCCCCCTGTATGACAGTTTACGTGTAGCCTGCAAAGCTGTGTACCACCCCCAGCAAAACAAGTCTGTGGATGAACGCATGGTTGCCACCAAAGCCAGAATTGCCATGAAGCAGTACATAAAGAATAAGCCAACAAAGTGGGGGATAAAACTTTTTGTGCTGTCTGACAACACAGGCTACACTGTGGACTTCAACATTTACACAGGGAGGTCCACTCTGGCAACTGGGAAGGGGCTGTCATATGATGCTGTGATGTCTCTCGTGAACAAAAACTTCCTGGGATCTGGATATCACATATACTGTGATAATTTCTACACCAGCCCAGCACTGTTCTGCCACCTTCATAACCTGGGGTTTGGAGCCTGTGGGACATTTCGGGCCACAAGAATTGGAGTCCCAAAAACAAATGTCAATGCCCTGACAAAAAAATCTCCATGAGGGACAATCAGGTGGATCAGAGAGGGAGCTCTCCTCTACATCAAGTGGATGGACACAAGGGAGGTAAGTGTGTGCTCCACTCTGCACACTGCCTTCTCAGGGGACACCATAAAAAGAGCGACCAAGGTTGGTGGAAGACACACAGCAGTCCAGGTGCCAGTGCTGTCAGCTGTGAAAGATTACAACAGCTTCATGGGGGGAGTTGACCTTGCAGACCAGCTGATTGGCTCCTATTCCTCGGGGAGAACGAGCAAAAAGTGGTATTTGACAGTGCTTCATCATTTCATCGACATAGCTGTGACAAACAGCTATTTACTCCACAAGGAGCTGTGTGGCAGACTGGAGCAGCAGCCAATGATGCACCAGGCCTTCCAGGAGCAGTTGACAGGTGAGCTGTGTGGAGTGCCATCACAACGAATCCCGGAGAGCTATCAGCACATCCCTGTTGCCATCGTTGAGGGGGTATCTGGCTCAAAAAAAGCAACTGAGGCACGTAAAGTTCCTCTGTGTGTCATTGTGGACAGGAAGTGTCACAAGATCTTTCACATCTCCCCTGGTGCGAGTGAGAAGTAATGTTCGACTTTGAACTCTGAACTTTGATGGCACTTTTGTAAATAGTTTATTTAGATGTACATGTGTTTTTGCATATTGTGCACAATGTGCATTTTATTGTTGTTTTTGTTACGGGTTATGAAAATGAGTATCTGTGTGTCATTGTGGACAGGAACTGTCACAAGACTTATCACAGCTCCCCTGGTGCCATTGAAAAGTAATGTTCGCTCGATTAGGTTCATTTTGTCTACTCAATTACACGGTATAGAGTTTTTTTCTTTTATCAGACAAAGAGATTATGAGATGTTGCTTTACCTTGACATGTTTCGACTGTCAACTTCAGTCTTCTTCAGAAGCGTCATCTGACGTGCGTCGTGACATGTCTTTATCAGCTGGTGTTTCCTTGAAGGCGTGACCGGCCTGGCAATCTGACAGATCTGTCAGGCTGGTCACGCCCCCCTGCCGCCCGATGGTCTCCTTGGGTCAAGGAGACCATAGAGATCAGGAAGAGGGCCAGGGACACCATCAACCGGGATGAGGGGCCTTTCATGCTGTCACACACTTGGGACTCTCTCCTCCAGAGACCATCGGGCAACATGAAAGGCCCCTAATCCTGGTTGATGGTGTCCCTGGCCCTCTCCCTGATCTCTATGGCCTCCTTGGATCAAGGAGACAAAAACGAATTGGATCAAGGAGGCCATAGAGATCAGGAAGAGAGCCAGGGACACCATCAACCGGGATGAGGGGCCTTTCATGCTGTCGCACACCTGGGACTCTCTTCTCCAGAGACCATTGGGTGGCGGGGGACGTGACCAGGCCGGTCACGCCTTCAAGGAAACACCAGCTAATAAAGACACGTCACGATGCACGTCAGATGACACTTCTGAAGAAGACTGAAGTTGACCGTCGAAACATGTCAAGGTAAAGCAACATTTCCTAATCTCTTTGTCTGATAAAAGAAAAACCTCTATACTAAGTAATGTTCAACTTTGAACTTGGAACTTTGGTTGTTTTATTGTACATAGTTTATTTTGATGTAATTGTTGTAGTTTTGCAAATTGTGCACAATGTGCATTTTATTTTCCTTTTTGTCACATTTTATAAAAATGAGTGTATCTCATAAATGAAGTTATGAAAACACTCAAAATAAATTTTCTGTGGTTTGAAAGGATTTTGTGCAACTTTTTTACATTTACAATTTTGAGGGATACAGCCATGATATTTCTGTATTTATAAAAATATGTGTAAAAACAAAAGCGATTTTCTTTTTTTTTTGTGGGTTATTGTCCTTTTTAGCAATTTCTTTCATTAGTATGGACATATGTCCACACATATTATTAAAATTTGGGATTTAAGGGTTGTATTGATGTATAGCACATTAAAATACTCAAAAAAATGGCCCTACAGCAGGTAAAATTGTAAAGATATGCTCTGGCGGACTTGTTCTATGGTAGGTCATAAAGGGTTAAACATTAAGCGAGGTCAAAACCACACCCACTCTCAGGCATTCTTCCAACCTTCTCTTCTTTTCTTCGAACTGGGACTGTCCTTAGAGGCTACCCCTCTAATGGACGTAAGTTCAAGAGCAACCTACCTTCTGGTGCATAACCGCACTAACGAAAACATATTGATCCCCAAATCCACTCCTTTGGGATGGTTGGTTAGCACCAAATTCCATGACTTTGAACTAAGAATTCCGGTGATAGGACGCACGCCCCCTGCACTGCTCCAGAATGATCCCAATGGCGAAGTAGTGTACACTAAACCATCAGGGGCCATCACGCTTTTTCCTTCCACAACACTCTACAATGACTGTGTCTGTCGTGTCGACCTTGCAGACGACAAAGAAATGGCTATTCAAGCTGTCACTGTCATGTCTATCGACTCCGCACCAGACTCCGGCCCTGTGCCACCTCATGAAAACAAGACAAAGGAGTCCACAGGGGCTTCCTCTGATTCAACGATCGAGCATAAACAGGACTTTGCATCGCAAGTCGAATAAGTTTTAGCCGACGCCGATGCACTCAACAGTGATGAGGAGCTTGAAAAACTCTGTGCCATCCTCCTCAAATATCAAACTTCCTTTGCCAAAGACTCTCTTGACTGTGGCCTGACCACTATTCACTCGGTGCAGATCCCCACACCTCCAAACGGACCCCCAACATATGTGCAACAATACAAAATTCCTTTGGCATCCTATGAGCCTGTACAGGAAATCATACAGTAGATGACTTATTGGAAAAAGGAATCATTCGGCCGTGCAACAGCACTTACTCAGCACCACTGTGGCCAGTACTGAAACCAAATGGCAAGTGGCGACTGACCATTGATTACCGCAAACTTAACCAACAAGTTCCCTTGTCCAGGTGGCCTATGACACAGCTGGACCAGGATCTTCCCAAAGTCAGAAATGCCAAGTACTTCACCTCCATGGATGTGGCATCAGGTTTCTGGACCATCCCAGTGCATGTTGCAGACCAACATAAACTGGCCTTCACCTTTGCGAGTCGTCAATACACCTTCACCAGGTGTCCATTTGGTCATGCTAACTCACCTGCTGAGTTCAACATCTTTCTGAATAAGCCATGCCCTGATGCTAGCAGCCGGGGAACCATTATTTACATTGACGACATCTTAGTACGAAGTCCTACTCTGAACTCTCACTTGGCAGAAATAGATCATGTGCTAGGCCAACTCACGGCCGCTGGAGCAAAGATCTCTTTATCCAAATGCCAATGGTGCAAAACCAAAGTGAACTATGTGGGACTCCTTGTGGGATCAAAGGGTGTAGAACCCCAGGTGAGCCGAGTTCAAGGCATTGCAACCATCAAGACACCATCAAACGTGTCTGAACTCCGCAGCTTTTTGGGAGTTTGCAACTATTCTCGACAATTCATCGAGAACTACGCAGACCTAGCCAAACCTCTGACTGACTTGCTCAAGATAGATGCCCCATTTGCGTGGTACCAGCCACAGGAACGAGCTATGCAAGCTTTAAAAGATAAGCTCTGTACGGTGCCCTGTTTGGCTTACCCCGACTGTCAGAAAGAATTCCATCTGGAAGTCGGATTTTCTAACCACTGCATGAGTGCAGGTCTGTACCAGCTCCATGACGCGGACAAACGCGTCGTAGCTTATGCCGGCCCCTGAGCTCAAGTACACAGACTGCGAAAAAGCACTGCTTGCCACGGTGTGGGTTGTCAAGCATTTCTCAAACTATCTTGGTGGCCAGAAAGTGATTGTTGAGACCAACCACCAACCTGCAACTTTCCTTAACAGTCAACGAATTCGAGAAGGTGTGGTGACCAATGCTCGTGTCGCCTCATGGCTGATGGCTTTACAGAGCTTTGACATGGAAGTGCATTACAACAAAAACCGAAAGAACCCCTTAGGGCACCAAACTCGCTGCCTGTCAACAGTGTGCTGACGATGTGCCTTCAACTTCCATTCTGAATTGAGGACCTCCTATGTCTGAACCCTCACGTCACCACTACTTCGATCAGAACATCTGCAAAGACATGATCACGGCATACGTGGACGGGTGCTCTTTTCATCATGAGGCTCAGGTCTGTGCCGGTGTTGGTGTGATACGGGTCAACAACATACCGTACGACCCAAAGAAATTCCAAATGGGTCCGCAAACCTCCCAATATGCCGAAATTGCGGGCATTCTCATTGTGCTTCAGTTGGTTGTTGAACAAAACGTCAAAACTACTGTCATCTGCACTGACTCTAACTACGCGCATCTCAGTTTTTCCTGCCATTTGCTGTCATGGAAACACAATGGCTTCATAACGTCAAACAGGAAACCTGTTCGACACAGAGGGCTCTTCATGACCTGTATCACCTGGTCGAAACACATGACATGCAGATCTACTGGAAAAAAGTCAAAGGACATTCCCGTGCACCTGGCCAAGACAAAGAGCTCAATGACCAAGCGGACTCTCTGGCTAAACAAGGTGCCATCAACGGGACGCCCTGGCGACTCTGCCCAGAAGCTTTTCCCAACCCTCCCACCCCTTCAGTTTATGCAATCACTCGGGCTCGAGCAGCAGCCTCCACTCCAACTGCCGCGCCTGTGCGGGCTCCTCTCGCAGTCACTCCTGCCTTCACTGACTCTGATCTGGTTTCCCTCCAGTCTCTTGATCCTGCCATCAATAAAATGTTGCTTTCCTTGTCTGGTCCTGCTGTCCATACCGTCTCCGGCAATGACCTTGAATCCATTCCCAGCCTGCACCACCTGTACAATGCACGTCCTACGCTACGTGTCGTCAACGGCCTTCTGGTGCATGTCTCTGATACACTCGCTTCACCTGCGTTTGTAGTGCCTCAGAGCCACAGGGGGGTGATGCTAATGCATGCCCATGACTCCCCATGCGCAGGACACAAAGGAACTAAAGCAACATATAAAGCTCTCCAGCAGGTGGCATACTGGCCACACATGCACAAAGATGTGGCAGACTACATCAGAGGCTGCCTGGTCTGCTGCCAGTTTCAACCATCAAGACCGCTCCACAGAGCTCCCTTACAGTGAAGAGGCATTGCTTTCCCATGATCAGACTTGCAGATTGACTGGGTGGGGCCACTAACTGAATCAACCCGAAGAAACAAATATTTCCTCACAGTCACTTGCGCTTTCACCAAATGGATGGAGGGCCTGCCAGCCCCAAATGACACAGCCCAAACCACTGCATACTTACTGATGAACCACATCTTCTCTCGGTTTGGTCTGCCCAGTTGTGTCGACTCAGACAGGGGGACACACTTCACCGCTGAAACCATGCAACATCTCTGGGAGATGTTGGGCGTGAAGGCCAACTTCCACATCAGTCAGCACCCTCAGGCTTCGGGACAGGTAGAGCGAGCGAACTGAACGATAGTTCAAATACTAAAGAAGTATGTGGCATCCAACCACAAAGATTGGGATGTAAAACTGCCTTTGGACTTGATGGCCATCAGAGCCACTCCCCACCAAACAACAGGAGTTTCTCCCTTCCAAATGATGATGAGTCGACAAATGACCTACACCTGCTCTACCAACCAGGTGAGACTAACATCGCAACAGCATATACGACCCATCAGTATATGACTGACTTGAACAAACACTTAAAGTCCACATTCGCCTTTGCCCAGAAAAATCTAGAAAACAGCGTGGAAGGACGCAAGGCCTACTACGACCAAAAAGTGTCCTATGACGAACTCCAAGTGGGTTCATCGTAACCAGATCAAGCCTTACAAAACCCCCATGGGAAGTAACGGGGATGCCAACGTCTCTGTTTAGTTTTTGAAAGGAAAGACAGAGAATTGGCTTTTATTATCAATCTGCCAATTGTGGCCTCCGAAAACATCTATCGACTAAAGGATGTAGTAAATGTCGGATTCTGGCAGGGTGACGTGCACGTTAAAGTGCACACCCCTCCAGTCATCACTTACCATGATAATAGCCCGGACCTATACCTAGCCCCAAATTTGCGCATGTGCACCCTGACCAAAGATATCCATTACCTATGTCCCAGTAAGCCGTTTAACCGCGATAGCACGGATGGGATATGTGGCCTCAAGTCTATGGCATCGGATGCCTGCATGAAGCAACATGATAAGTAGGCACGGGGCGGAGTATCTGAGATAAGCTTTTTGTAGTCCATCTTCAGTAAACTGTAGTCTCACCACGGTCGTCCTACGTCACTGACATCCGCCGTCGCATGATGACGTAGCCCAGCGTAAGTGCGGTCGGATTCTCTCAGCTCCAAGGTTCTCTTTTCCTAAATCCTTATGAATTCTCCTACTCATCTTTCCTTGACCTCATGACGTTTCCTACTGAGGTCAAGGAATAGTGATTAGGAATAGACAATAGGAGAGACTTTCCGACCGCAGCCCTGCTCTCCACACACTCATGGCCAGATTGTTCTTCAACCTCATGCAAGACATTCCAGCATTCCTTACTTGCCTGCAGGGGCGAAAATCCCATTTCACAGTTGGGGGGGGGACAATAAACAGTCAAATTTTAGAGAATAATTCCAGGGGGGACAAGGGAAAAAAGTTGTAGCCTGTCTTTTATACAGCATCTTTACCGCAATTTGATGCTTTAATCTTCTCTCTATCTCTCCAACAGGCAGAGTGAATGTCTATACTAACTAAACTAAAACTAAAACTAAACATTTCCTGCAATTAAACTGGTAAACTGGTTTATAAACAGTGTGCTGTGAGATCTGCCGCTGCGCACCTCACAACCGTGCATAATAGTTGCACGTAATGACCGCTCCTCGTCTGCACGTCTTTGATGTTTGTCTCACTGACAGGAGGAGAGCCTACGGACAGGTACCCATACGAGCAGCTCCGCCACAACCGTGCGTAATAGTCGCGCGTAATGACTGCTCCTTGTCAGTTAGACTGCATGTCTTTCATGTTTGTCTCACTGACAGGTGGAGAGCCTACAGACAGGTACCCATTACTCCGCCACTGACTGCTCTTGTCCTGTCCTCTCCCTCTTCTTTCTCTCCTGTCCTCTCTATCACTAAACTCTGAGCTTAATCATTAGCTTTTAGCTTAGCAGCACTCGTAATTGAGTAGGCTTTTGAACAATGCAGGAGAAATGTTGCAGACAGTTATATTATCAGCCTGGGCCTGGGTGTTGTAACAGTAAATGGGATGTGTTGTAACTTGTGTAAGTTAAACTGTGTCTGTGTGAGTGAACATCTTACCCTGCGATGTGCAATGTGAGCAGTGGTTCCAGCCACACGGCTACTGCTGCCAAGCAGCCCCGCCCGTTGGAAAGAGTGTGGGATATACCACTACTAGGAATGGGAGGGGGGGGGGGACTAAATCTTTTAAGATTTAAATAGCACATTATTGCGTGATTATAATGAGCACCGCTTACATTGTGCTTTTAATAAATACTACTGCATTGTTCAAAAGTTATTAATTGTGTCTCAAATGATTCTAGGGGGGTACAGCTTTACTGAAGGGGGAGTCATGTCTCCCCTGTCCCCCCCGGGATTTCCGTCCCTGCCTGCCTGATCTCCTGTTATCGACCCTGCCTGCCTCTGACCCATCTACGTTGTCTGCTTCCCGGTAAACTCACCAGCCTTCTGTCTGTCTGTGGCTGTGTGGTGTGTTCCTGCGTGAGTGCTTTCACCTACCTGTCTGCCCCTGAACCCAGAGAGTGTGTGTGGGCTCTGAACCCGTAGAATGAACCGTTAATTGTATATCTTCCTCGGCTCCAATTTTCTGTTTATTTTGTATTCAAATTAAAGTCATTACCAACTGCATTTGGGTTCAGTCACACCCGTTACAGTACAATCTGGCCAGAAATTAACCTAGTGCACTCTCCCACACCATGGATCCACCACAGAGGGATCTAATCATTGATGGACTCAGTGACATTTAAACTAATGTGTTTAAAAAATGAATGGAGATATGCCAGTAGTAACACTGACAGAGAGGCAGCCTTATCGTTAGCACACCAGGAGGTTTCCTTGAGGCCTTGGCTAAAGAATCTGTTACCTAGTTGGATTGAGGACTTTCTGAGCACTCCTTACTCTCAGGCCGCACTTGAGTCAGTTAGGCTTGAGGTTGTTAGCCTGCAGCCTCCACTTCCTGGGCCGACCCCAGCTGTCAACCCATTCTTGGGAACCCACCTGGCCCTGGTAGGTCCTCGGGGCCTCAACCAGACTACCAGACGTGGGAAGAAATCCCGAGCCTGTCCTGCCAGCAACCAGGCCAAGCCTCAGTCCCAGTTACCCAGCAAGTCCCTCAATCTATTGTCCTGGCTGACGCCACTCCTGTTCCAGCGTCGGGGATCCCGGCAGACGTCACTGCTGTTCCGGCTTTGGGGATCCTGGCAGACGTCACTATGGTTCCGGCGTCGGGGTCTCGCGAGGCGCCACTCCTGTTCCGGCGTCGGGGTTCCCGTCAGACATCACTCCTGTTCCGGCGTCGGGGATCCTGGCAGACGTCACTCCTGTTCAGAAGTCGGGGGTCCCCGCAGACATCACTCCTGTTCAGGCGTTGGGGGTCCCGGCTGACGTCACTCTTGTTCTGACGTCTGGGATCCTGGCTGACATCACTCCTGTTCTGGCATCAGGGGTCCCGGCAGACATCACTGCTGTTCCGGCCTTGGGGATCCTGGCAGACGTCACTATGGTTCTGGCGTCGGGGTCTCGCGAGGCGCCACTCCTGTTCCGGCGTCAGGGGTCCCGTCAGACATCACTCCTGTTCCAGCGTCGGGGATCCTGGCAGACGTCACTCCTGTTCAGAAGTCGGGGGTCCCCGCAGACATCACTCCTGTTCTGGCATCAGGGGTCCCGGCAGACGTCACTATGGTTCCGGCATCGGGGGTCCTGGCTGACGTCACTCTTGTTCTGACGTCGGGGATCCTGGCTGACATCACTCCTGTTCCTGCATCAGGGGTCCCGGCAGACGTCACTGCTGTTCCGGCCTTGGGGATCCTGGCAGACGTCACTATGGTTCTGGCGTCGGGGTCTCGCGAGGCGCCACTCTTGTTCCGGCGTCGGGGGTCCCGTCAGACATCATTCCTGTTCCGGCGTCGGGGATCCTGGCAGACGTCACTCCTGTTCAGAAGTCGGGGGTCCCCGCAGACATCACTCCTGTTCAGGCGTTGGGGGTCCCGGCTGATGTCACTCTTGTTCTGATGTCGGGCATCCTGGCTGACATCACTCCTGTTCCGGCATCAGGGGTCCCGGCAGATGTCACTATGGTTCCGGCGTCGGGGGTCCTGGCAGACGTCACTCCTGTTCTGGCGTCGGGATCGTGGCTGACGTCACTCCTGTTCCTGCATCGGGGGTCCCAGCAGACGCAAATCCTGTTTCTGCTTTGGCAGGCTGGCTGCCTCCTGCCCCTCGAGCCCACTGGGCGGTCCGGTTGATACCTGCACCCAGAGTCCACCCGGCGGTCTGGCCGACTCCTACACCCAGATTCTATTCGGCGGTCAGGCTGACCCCTGCACCCAGAGTCCATTTGGCGGTCTGGCCAACTCCTGAACCCAGAGTCCAGTTCGTGGTCCGGCCGACTCCTGCACCAAGAGTTCCTGCCAAGCTGCAGTGCTCTCAAGTCCCTGTTCCTGCCGAGCTGCAGCCCCCTCAAGTCCCTGTTCCTGCCGAGCTGCAGCACTCTCAAGTCCCTGACTGTGCTGAGCTGCAGCACTCTCAAGTTCTTGTTCCTGTTCCTGTGTCAGTGCAGCGCTCTCAAGTTCCTGTTCCTGCCGAGCTGCAGCTCTCTCAAGTCCCTGTTCCTGCTGAGCTGCAGCACTCTCAAGTCCCTGTTCCTGCCGAGCTGCAGCCCCCTCAAGTCCCTGTTCCTGCCGAGCTGCAGCACTCTCAAGTCCCTGTTCCTGCCGAGCTGCAGCACTCTCAAGTTCTTGTTCCTGTTCCTGTTTCAGTGCAGCGCTCTCAAGTTCCTGTTCTTGCTGAGCAGCAGCCTCAAGCCCCTGCTCCTGCTGGGCCGTTGCAGTCTCCCGGCTGGTCTCTAGATCTGCTCCGCCTGCCAAGTTGGCCTCCAGACCTGCTCCCACCTGCCAAGTCGGCCTCCCGTCCCGCCTTCTGATCTACTCCAGCTGCCAAGTCATCCTCCCGGCCTGCTCCGCCTGTCTGGTCAGCCTGCTGGCCACCCTCAAGATCTGCCCCTCCCGTCTGCTCTGCATCCTGGTCACCCTTCAGATCGCTCCAGCATCCTGATCATCCTCCTGGGTGGTTCTGCTCAGATGTCAGGCCCTCAGTCTGTCCACCCAAGGTACTCTGCTACGCCCCTGTCCAGCCCTCTGGGCCTTCTGCCAGAGGTCTCCTGCTCCACCCTTGTTCAGTTCCCAGACCAACATCTGATCCAGATTCAACCTCATGCAAGACATTCCAGCATTCCTTACCTGCCTGATCTCCTGTTATCGACCCTGCCTGCCTCTGACCCATTTACGTTGTCTGCTTCCCGGTAAACTCACCAACCTTCTGTCCCTGACCACGAGTTCTGCCTCAGCGTCTCTGGTTTCCGTCTGTCTGTGGCTATGTGGTGTTTTCCTGCCACGCCGTTTCGGTGTGAGTGCTTTCACCTACCTGTCTGCCCCTGAACCGAGAGATTGTGTGTGGGCTCTGAGTCCGAAGAATGAACCGTTAATTGTATATCTTAGTCGGCTCAAGTTTTCTGTTTATTCTGTGTTCAAATTCATTGCCAACTGTCACCGAGTGCTGCATTTGGGTTCAGTCACACCCGTTACAAAAACTGCTTTTTGTTAAAATTTAAATCTGAGAATTTGCCACATGGTTAAGACAGATTATCTTCTACAAACATCATGTGCTTTTGAAGTGAATGGATTGATAATATACTCAATAGTACGTTTTATTATTCTAGTTTTACGAGACAGTAAATGGTTATGGCTAAGAAAGAGATGGAGGAAAGGAGAATTGAAGCTGCCTCTTTTCTCTTTTCCCTGTCCTCACCAGGGTTGGGCTGAACCCATCTTTGCAAACGCAGCTAATCCAGATGAGGCTCTGGAAATTTTTTTCTGGACCAGCCCTATTGTTACCCACTAGCAACCATTCATTTGGTGCCACTGGCAGACTGTCGGGGTTTTTTTTAGAAATACTTTGATGGATCAGCCTCGATACTTTTGTCTCTGACCTTTTCTGGTCCACCTTTTCATTTTTTAGCTTCTTTATGCATTCATTCATTTTCCGTAAGAGCTTATCCTGGCACAGGATTGTGGGAGGGCTGGAGCCTATCCTGACACTGGAAGAGAGGCTCGGTACACCCTGCACAGGCCGCTAGACTATCACAGGGCTGGCACATTGAGACAGACAACCATTATAGACAATTTAAAGTCACCAACCTAACAAGAGGGCTCCAGCCAGCCAGGGGATTCAAACCCAAAACCATCATACTGTGTGGCGACAATGCTAACCACGACATCACACCACTCAAACCTTATTTGTATAGCACCTTTTATACAATCATGCAGCTAAAAAAAAAAAAAAAACATAGTAGGAAGACCATAGACAAGACTTAAAAAACAGAGGCAACAAATGACGAGGCACCATTGATTAAAAGCCAAGCTAAAAAGATATGTCTTAAGGTTTCCTTTAAAATAGGAGTTACATGTGCTGTCTATCTGGTCTTTGTCAGTATTGTAGCTGCTGCATTCTGAAGAAGTTGTAGGCAGCCAATAGCTTTTTTAGGGAGACCAAAAAAAGGGGGACTTTTTTCTTTGTCATTGTTGTACGTGCCGAGTAAAGCCATGCCGCACCAATTTGTTTTTCCATTGTCAGTTTAGACACGCCATGCCACACCAAGCCGCACCAGAGATGGACCTAGGTAGCAGGTAGCAGTGATGTCTTGCCGACCGCAGCCAACCCCTGACAACCCTGCATCTCCCCTAAAACAGACCGTGTGAGACTCTACTCACCTCTGCAGGAGACCAGAGAGAAAGATTTTTTAAGAGTCTCTTTGTGTTCAGCCGTCAGTACTTTTGGAGCTTCTAACTGAATCTCTGTGGTTTGGAGTTTGGTTTATCTCCCGTGTCCTGTTTTTACTTTTGATATCTGCTTTATTTTACTGTTTCGTGTTCGCTTTCAGCCGTATTAGAAGTTCTGTGAAGTTGCTGCTCGAAAACTCAACATTTCCTTTTTTGCTGATTCACAATAAAAGTTTTTACATAACAAAATAATGGGGGACTTTTATTGTGAAGAATCTATAGGAAATTAAATGTGTTTATCACTGAATTAGCAGAACTTTCTTAGCTGGATAAAGGCAACTCTAAAAATATCACAGGGAGGAAGAGTAAAAGCAGAAACAACCTCAGTGAGATGAAAAGCTGCAGACAACAGGCTCTTACTGCACTTCTGCAAATAGCTCACCTCCAACAGGTAAACTTCTTTTACCTGCCATGCTGTGCTGTGTTGAAAAACACTTGCAGCAAAAGTAGGAGGGGGCTTTAGAAACTGTATCACTCAAGACAAGCTGTCTTCAGTTAACGACACACCTTCAAGAAGGTAGCCCTGTTGTGATAGATGCAAATTCCTGTTGTGCTGAACTGACGGCCCAAACCAAGCCAAGCCAAGCCAGCCCATTACTGTCCAAAAGTGGTATTACAGCAAGCCCAGAGGTTATAAAGACATGCATTAGTTTTCCTGTGTCAGCCCGAGAGAGAAACTGTCTAACATTGGCAATATTGATTGAGTGATTAAATGACAGTTTGGTGATGTATCTAGTGAATGATTCAAAACTGAGGTCAGAATGCAAGATAACCCCAAGTTTTCTGACCTGGTCCTTGGTATGGAGAGTTAATGACTGAAAGTGTAGAGACAATCTTTAAACTATTGCCCCAAATATTGTGATATCTGTCCTGTCTTCATTTGGCTGAGGGAAGTTGTGTGACATCCATATATCAATGTCATGTGAACACTGCAAGAATCCAACAATGGGGCTGAAAATACCTTGAGATACTGACATGTATAATTGGGTGTCATCAGCATAGCCATAATACTCAGTTTTATGCTTTCTAATGATATCCCCAAGTGGAAGCATATAGAGGCGAAAAAGGAGCAGACCTAAAATAGAAACTTGAGGGACCCTACAGGTTGTCAGGTTGTCAGGTACGATCTGAACCATCTACAAACCAATCCCGAGAGACCGAACCATCAAATTCATATTTATACTCCACTTATTACATTCTTTCTGTCTTGATAGAGCCAATAGAGTTGTAGATTGCAATTAGTTTATTACATATGATGGGGATGAGGGTCAAAAGAAGTAGGGAAAAGGATCAAGGGATGTGGGATGAAGGGATGAGGGGATGTAGGGATGGGAAGGGAAGAAAGGTGGGGTGGGGGGTGATGAGAGAAATCATGGTCACAGACTGGTGAAGGGTGTACTGTGATGGCATACCGGTATGGGCTGAAGGGGGGGAGGCGGGACAGATCCAGGGAAGTTGAGACAGAGTGGGGGAGCCATCTCTTCACCTGTTTTACTATGAATAGTGCTCCAAGGTTATTCCTGTATTCTGAGGAGAGAAAGAGAGAAAAGGGAGAGATAACAACAAAAAGAAGAAAAAAAAAACACAAAGTAAAGGGGTTTGGGGGATGGAATGTGAGAATGGAGTCAAAGGAGAGGGAAATGAATAAGCTGGGGTTAAATACTTTTAGTGTGGAAATGGAAGTGACTGAGGTGCAGTTGTTCCTGAACTTAATTATTTCCTGCTTGACCTCTGACATAACATGATAGATTGATCCACTTGAAGGGGTAGGAGGAGGTGATGACAGCTGGTACCACTGCACCTGTCTTGGTGTATAGATAGGCTATTAACAGTTTTAGGACCCTGTAACCCCTAATCAGATGGGCTGTTCCAACATCAAGTGGGTCAGCTCATCTGGCATTGGCCAGAATTGTTAGTCCAGCAGTCAGATTTAAGACATGTGAAGGGTTTCAGTCCAAAATGTTACATGGTGCATCTGAAGTTTTGTTACAAATTCTATAAAGATAATTTATAACATTTTAAATAATCCATAATGTTATTTAATTTTGTGGTATATTATGACATTGAGTCAGAAACTTAGTTTGATAAAATAGTCGATACCTTATATTGGAGTCATGCATGGTTTTTAAGCTTTTGATATAGGTTCAAAATAAAACTCCCCCCATCCTGTAGGAGCAATACTTTTAGAAATTGTTTGCACTCTTCATAAATTTAGGGGCACCACCCTCCAATGGAGGGAAGTGACTAATCAAATTTATAACTCCGGAAACCAATTATTAATTTGTCAGTACACTTATAAATCATGAATCAATACCTGGGTTATGAATTCTCTATACACTGATCTTAGTTCCTGCTAAAAAGAAATATACACAGACAAAGACTTGGCAAAAAAATAAGATTTATTTGGGGCTAAATGTTTAACTACTGAGTAAAGCAATAGTAAATGAGGATGATATGAAATGACACAAAATCAACAGTATGTATAAATGGATTAAGGCAAGTATGTATAAATGGATTAAGGCAAGAGGTAACACTTTTTTCGGTTATTCAATTTGGCGATAGTGGGAGAGTGACTATAGATAAATTGGAGATGCAGGGATGCGCAAAACTATTTACCTAACGAAACCTTAATTAAGATCAGAATAATTAAGTCTCCTATTCAACATCAGCTCTAATCACAACACAGTGGCTGCATCAGGTGAGTGAAGTTTTGACTATTTCTAGCAGCGTTGACTCAGCTGGACGTTTCTCAGAGGACCCCGGACTGTCACTTTGCAATTTTGCGACTTTGCGGCTTTGCAAATGAAGCCGGCTGTAACACAGTGGTGGAAGGGTGGTTGAGCCTGACTGTGAAGTCCTTCAGGTGGTCCTCAAACCTTGGTTATCATAGGCTGCATAAAGTCTCTTGGTTTGGCAAATGATCTGCTGCCTTGTGGACACCTTGGCAAGTGGCTGGCAGTCGCTGGATCCGATGGATCTTTGATGGAGTTGCAGGTTGAACAGTAGCTCATCTATTTAGCTGTGTATACTCCCTTATAAGAAGGTTAAAAAAATCTCGTTGGCCGTTCAATATTATTATCAAAGTTATTATTAACGCGTATAAAAAATGTTGCAATCGGCTGGCTTTGTCGCTTCAGGTGTAATGTTACTGAAGAAGTCAAAAAAGAAAGAAAACTCGATTGTAAGAAAAGAAAGGGTTATGCAGGAATCGAGTATAAGAGCGTAACGGGTTAAAGCATAAGGAGTATGTAGAAACTAGAGTAACTAGAAGGAGGGATGGCAAAAGAAAGAAGAGGAAAAAGTAAAAGTAAAAATAAAAGGAAAGTAAAGGAAAAAGGAAAGAAAGAAAAGTGTGGAGATGCGCCAAGCTCACTAGTTTTATCCAACCAGTGATGGGCGGGCATGTTTGAGGCAAGGCGGGTCTCTTAGTTTAGACGTTACTTTATTTCGGAGGAAACTTAATGAACTTTATTTTGCGAGATTATATACTTTAACATGTTACGTGCGATAGACACATACTCTTCCCATTATGGTAAAAATCGGCTTTTAACATCAAATTAAATTTACACTACAAACAAGTTGCATCAACATACTAAATGAGAAAGCACATATTAATGAAGACAAGTTGATTAATCAATCCAACTATATTTTGGGGTGACTCCCATAGATATTACAAAAAGGAAGAGAGGATGTGGTTTTATTGGAGGTAGAGTATTCAGTCCTTAAGAAAACAGTCTGTTTTTATCAAAAATATGATCCTTTTTAGTGGTGGTTGAGTTGGAGTCTCTCCCTGTTGCTTGGATTTCAACAGATCCGTGAACTTATAGTATAGTCTGGCAGTTAATCTGGTTGAGTTGTCAAAACACTGGGTTTTCCCATGATTGGTAATCAGCAAACTGGGATCTGGATGGTTTCCAATTGACACCTTTACCACTTTTGACGCCAGGATGACGGTGAAAGAGTTCATCTATTTTGAGATGAGACCGGGGCAAAGCCATAAACATTTGACTCTCAGAGTAGCCCATCTCACCTATGTCCATTTACTTACAATCTATGTACAATCACCTTCATAATCACTCACAAACCCTGGAATCAATTTTGGCAATTAAAGAAAACACAGTAAAAGTCCATCTTTAAACACTTCCATCAACCTTGAAGGTGCTTTAAGCAACATTTTTTCTATCTGATGACACAAAATGACCAAATTGCAGTTGAGCAATACCAGCGATTAAAGAAAAACTTGGCCGACCACTGACATGTCTGGGTTTAAAACCAGTTTTACCCAGAAAGCTCAACTATTTTCTTTTTTGTTGTTGTTTTTAACCTGCTTACTAATAGAGACGAGTGCAATTTACAACTGAAAAAAAGTCTGCTACACAAATTATATTTCTTTATCTCAGAGTTTTCTGTTAAGCATTCTGAAATATTGTAAATACCCATTTTGGCAGGCTGTTCTCACCAACTCTTGTACATTTTACTATGAAAAGTAATGTAAATAAGTTTGAACATATCCCACTGATTTTGAAAGGCTGCGATCAGGTGATCAATACAATGACAGAAGTAAATAAGGAAGAAGTCACAAGCTGTCTGGTAAAGAGGCAGGTTGAAGTAGTGGATGGATCACAAAAAAGCAGACATTCCCCTGAAGACGTGTTCAGGACTGTGTGAGTCATTTTCAGAGTTGGGTATAACGCTACAAAATAACTTTTTAGCAACGTTACAAAGTAACGCGTTAGAGTACTTTGATTACTTTTTGCAGTAACGAGTAACCTAACGTGTTAGTTTGCTGTTTGAGTAAACAAATACTTAAGTACATTTTCAAACAAGACATCAGTTATTTCCGTTACTTTTAGAACGCTGGTCCTTCAGCTCCGAAACAGCAACGGCTGTCGTTTGGTTCTAATAACGGAGATAACGTTAAACCTATCAGTCTGAAAGAAGCCACGGAGCTTGTGGCTCGCTACGTGGTCGGAAAAATGCTGCCGTTGTCTACAGTGGAGTCTAAATAGGTGGAGTAGGACTCGCTGACAGACATATTTGAGACTCAGGACTTGCATTATACCTGGTACACGCTACACGCTGGTACTCACCAATTATCCCCGGTCATCTTTCACGGCGTGTGTGATGTCATCGGGTTATTCTTGTCCTGTTTTTATCACTTTTACTATTATTTGAGTCACTGCCAGAACTGTGTCTGTTCATGTGCCAGCCGACATGTTGTTGTAGTCACCTAAAAGCGTCAGCAGATGGCAGGAGCTGCATTTGAAGTGCCGTAAGTAAACTATCAAGCTACTGTATCTTCCACAGGAAGTTCTTTTTTTTTTTAATAATCTCTTTTTATTGAAGGTTTTGCAGATGAGGTGTATACATTTAGTTTAGAGGGGGAAAAAATGACAAAAAAAAACAAAACAAACTGAAGGCAGGCAATGCCTTGTTCATCTCAGAATTCATTTAAAAAAAATAAACTTTCACCGCCTCCACAATTCTTCATCTCCAAAACATTCTCAATCTCATATATACCCCCACTCATGCCATAGCAGATAAAAAAGGAGACCACATTTTTTCATATTTTTCCACAGAGTTTGTGTTGCAGTATATGACTCTTTCCAATTTGGCTATTTTTGTGAGTACATTGAACCAGCCCTGGATAGTAGGAGCTGAAGTGTTTTTCCACTGGCAATATAATAACTTTTTAGCAACAGTGAAGGCTATTGCTAGCTATTTATTATTGATTTATATGCCTGGAAAAGATACCCAGAAGGCAAACAGCAGGATCTGGCTCTATATGAGTTCTAGTTATTTTGCTCACACACTGACAGACCTCGGCCCAAATTTTTTTAATTGGCCTACAGTCCCAAACCATGTGCAGGTAGGTCCGCTCTTGAGCTGAGCACCTCCAACACAAGCCAGTTGGCCTGAGGCCAGTTCTGTGTAACTTACTAGGAGTCCAGTGATATCTATGCACAGTTTTAAGTTGTGTTAACTTTAATGAAACCTTGATATCTATGCACAGTTTTAAGTTGTGTTAACTTTAATGAAACCTCCTTAGAAACTGTATGTGCTGTGATCCAGATCTGGTTCCATTCGTCTTCAGTTATATCACATCCTAAGTCTGTACTGCACAGAGCCTTAATTGCTTTAAAGTTTGATGTTATTTTATCAATAAGTTCTTTGTATATTCCAGGTGCATTTATTTTAGATTGGTCGTTTACCAATAAACAGTTATCCCAATATGTTGCCCTCAGAGGTCTTTACATTTATTCCTTAAGGTTACAATAGCACTTCTTAGTTGAAAATATTTCCACCAGGCTAAACGGTTTGGTGAGATTGCTGTGTTCAATTCTGAGTATGATTTAAATTCAGCACCTGTATACAGGTCAGCAACCGTATGATTTAAATTCAGCACCTGTATACAGGTCAGCAACCTTACTGATGACACTTGTATGAAACTCCTTCCATTGAATTGGCTTTTTGCCAATGGTTATCAAAGGATTATTCCAAATAGGTAACCATGACGACTGCGACACTGTTTCTTTAGTAAGTTTATGGATTGATCTCCAAATGGAGTATACATAACTCAGGGATGAGGCTCATCTGTTCTCTGCTGTTTAATATGCAAAGCATCCTCCAGATAGGCAGGTGACATAAAATGTTGCTCAATACTAGCCCATGATGGTCTAGGATAAGGGGATCTGACTGTTCTTACAAATTTATGGAGTGTGAAAGCCCAATGGTGTAGCTGGAGATTAGGCAGATTAAATCCTCCTTTCCTCTTGGGTGTTTGTAGAGTTACTAAACTAAACCGTGCCTTTTTCCCACTCCATAAGAAAGCATTAATAAGTTTATCAATTTGCTTATATATATTAGCCTATTAGGTATTTGGATTGGGAGCATATTAAACAGATAGAACAATTTCAGGTACACCATCATTTTTATAGAAGATATTTTACCCCAAAGGGAAAGATTGAGTCCTTTCCACCTCTCAAACTGCATTTTTATTTCTTCAAGTATACTTGCATAGTTTATTTTTTGTATATTTTTTTTATCTCAAGAGGAAATTTAATGCCAAGATATTTAATTCCATGCTTAGGGATGCTGATATTAAAAGCACTTACGTCAGGCATAGACGCTAAATCAGAGAGGGGGAAGGCCTCTGTTTTGGACCAGTTTACTTTATATCCAGAAAAGGAGGAGAACTGGTCTATGGTTTTCAGAACACTCCTAATTGATTTAGAGGGCTGTGAGAGGAACAGGATGACGTCATCAGCATATAATGACAATTTGTGAACCTTATTACCAATTGTCACTCCTACGATGTCAGCATTCTGTCTTATAGCAATAGCAAGAGGTTCAAGTGCCAGGACAAACAACAGAGGAGAGAGGGGGCATCCCTGCCTAGTACCCCTATGAAGCTCAAAATTGCACGATGCTATACCATTAGTTATGACTGAGGCTTGGGCACCAGAGTATAAACTTCTTACACAACGAATAAAATTGGGTCCAAAGCCATATTTCTCAAGTGATTTGAACAGGTACCCCCACTCCACCCTATCGAAGGCCTTCTCAGCATCTAAGGCCAACACAAGGGAAGGAGTGGGGGAATTTCGGTTTGTCCATTTTATATTCAATAGCCGTCTTATACTATCTGAACCATATCGTTGCTTTATGAACCCTACTTGGTCAGGATGCACCAGTTTCATTATCACCCGTTCAAGCCTATTTGATATCACCTCAGCAAATATCTTTATATCACAGTTCAAAATGGATAGAGGACGCTGACTCTCACATAGTAAAGGATCTTTATTTTTCTTAGGAATTAGAATTATTGATGCTGTGTTTGAAGATGGAGAGAAACAGCCGTTTTGGATAACTTCATTTTAATGGGATAGCAACAGAGGGGTAAGTTTATTTTGAAACGCTGAATAGAATTCTTGTGGAAGTCTATCAATACCAGGTGATTTTCCAGCAGCCATTTGGCTGATAGCTCTGTTAACTTCCTCACCTGTTATCCCCTCCTCTAGTATCTTTTTGTCTTCATCAGCAATAGCTGGGATATTGATATTATTGAGAAATAGCTCAGCCTTTTGATTAGTACTGTCATGATTTGAGGTTGTTATTTCAGATTGGCAGAGTTGCTCAAAATATTCTCTATAAATATAATTTATCTGCATTTCATTAACAATTTGGTTATCAGATTTATCTTTCACCGCAGTAATTATATTACAGGTTTTAACTTTTTGAGTCTGGATGCTAGTAGTTTAGAGGCTCTCTCTCCATCTTCATAAAATTTGGCTTGTGTCCTGAGAAGTGCAGATTCCACTTCAGTGGTGTACAGAGAGTTAAGCTGGAATTTGAGGCCGGACACTCGCCTAATATTCTCTGTTGTGGGGTTCTTGTACAAATCAGTCTCAGCTACAATTAATAGGGCTTTGAGTTTCAATTGGTTCTCTGTTTTTTGTTTTTTCCTCTGAGATTGGTATCCCATTATCTGTCCTCTTATATAAACTTTTAAAGCTTCCCACAATATACTTGGAGAAGATACTGAACCCATATTGGATTTGAGATAGTTATCAATTTCAGTGCCAATGAATCTGCACAGTTCCTCATCCTGTAGAGTACTGCCATATAGGCGCCAGTTAAAGCGCTGCATAGATTTTTGAGGAAGAAGAACAGCAAGTTCTACTGGGCTGTGATCAGAAATATGACGACTGCCTATATTGCAGGACAGGGTGTTGTCCACCCAAGGCTTATTCACCAGGAAAAAATCCAATCTAGAATGTGAATTGTGGGGTACTGAATAAAACGTAAAGTTTTTCTCTTTCGGGTGTGTTATTCGCCATATATCCGCTAGTGCTTGGTCTTTGATCAGAGTTTTCAACGTCATTTCAGCCTTACTGTGGTGTCTACTTACAGCTGAGGGTGATTTGTCAATTATATTGTCCAAAACAGTGTTATAATCTCCCCCCATCACAAGAGGTATGTCAACATAGAAATATGGTTGTTAATTTCATGAAATACTAAACCATCAGAGCTAGGAGGAGCATATATATTGACAAATGCCACCTGTTCATTGTTAAGTTCACGAATAGTAATGACAAATCTCCCAAAAGCATCTGCAATATTTTGTGAAATGGTAACATTCAAGTTTTTGTGAAACAAGGTAATCACCCCTCTACTTTTAGTGTTATAAGCACTATAAGAAATTTGACCAACCCAATCCCTAATCAGTTTCACTGCTTCTTGTTGAGGTAAGTGTGTTTCTTGCAGGAATAATATTTGGCATTTTTTACTTTTAGCAAAATTCAAATTTTTTTTCCTTTTGATAGGCTTTTGTATACCTCTAACGTTCCATGTCATAAGATTTATTATATTACCCCTGTTCATTGTTAAATGTTACTAATATTTTAACACAAATAGGCAAACCCATAACAATACTGATACACAAAAGGAAAAAGGAAAAAAAAATAGGAGAAAAGAATATAGTAGGATGAGTTAAATAATGACCCATAGACAGTGCTGCACCAGTAGCCTACAGGTAAAATAACTATCAGTAGCCCCCCCCAGCCAGAACAGTTCCCACATCCCCCCTCCTTCTTGCAGTCAGTAGAATTTTATCTCCACGTTGTTACGTATGGGCCTATTCTTAATTTCTTTAACTTAATCAGAGCTTTCAATCAGTTTATTATCTAGTGTTACTTGCCATAGCTTGGAGCAAAGAGTCCACTTTTGTTGATTTTTTTCTGATGCTGTCTTTGGGATCTTGAGTGCTGCGTTGTCCATCCTGCGCTGGGAACAGCTGGGTCAACCTGAGCCAGTTGCGCCGGGTGCTGCTGGTCTCCGCTGATGGTACCGTCTTGCAGGAGAGCCTGTCTTGCTTCACTGGCAGTAGCGTACAGTTGAATGCCGTTTTGGGTGAACACTTTAAACTTAGATGGATATATCACATGGGATTTCAGCTGTTTCTCTTTGAGCTGCTTTCTAATGGGCGCGTAGAGATTTCTCTCCTGGCAGAGTTTTGTGGAGAAATCATGATCGAAAAAGATCCGTGATCCCTGGTAATTAATAACTCCCTACACCCAAGCAGTGTGCAGCACTTTCTGTTTAACGTCCCACTGCAGGAATCGGACAATAATAGGCCTGGGGGTCGATCCCTCTGACACTTGTCTGTTTGTGAAAGCTCTGTGCGCTTGCACAATATTAAGATCTTGCCCGGGGATTCCCAGGTTATCTGTAGGCTAATTAAAGTTTTTATGAAGCCCGACATGTCGTCACCCTCACTCCCTTCTTTCACCTGGGTAATTCTGATGTTCAGCTGTCGAGATTTGTTTTCCAAATAGTCCACTCTGTCTGTTAACTTCTTTTGTTGTTGCAACAGGTGTGTGAGGGTTTCAGTAACAGCTTCATCCCGCTCCTCGACCTGGCTTATCCTCTCCTCGGCGTCTGTCACACAGTCCGTCATTATCTTCAGATCCGATGTCAAGCATTTCACTTCGTTTTGCAATGCAATAAAGTCTTTTTTTATTTCTGCTCGGAGTTCTTGGAAGTCGGTTCTGAGGTCACCGATTTGGCCAGTGATTTCAGACTTAAGTTCGTTAAGCATTTTCTGGATATTCTCCTCCATTGTGTGGGTGTCTTGGCGTCTACTCCGTTTGATTTTAGCACTGAAATTCAGCGTTACGGCTCCAGATCTTAAATTCATGCCAAGAGTTTACTTTTGCCATACTTCTGCAAGGGTGAAAGTACAGGTTCCCTTTGAATTTAATTAATCCATTCGAGGGTTAGAGCGAGCGCTTCACAGCGACATTGCTCGTGCGTGACCCGGAAGCCAGAAGTCCACAGGAAGTTCTGACAAATGTTTCAGAATAAAAGCCTATTCAGAAAATGGAGGGATTCTCTCAGCCGAGGTTATAAGGGGCTTTTAATTTGAAACAAGTGTTGAGTTTGAAATGACGGTGCGATATGTTAACTTTACAAAGACAACGGAGCGGATAAAAAGTAAATATATAAACACACAGAGGGATTAATAAATAACGGACCGTCTATAATGTAGTCTGTTTCAAATGAAGCTGGGAGCCTCTGCAGTTGCAGTGAGTAAAAGCCCCGCCGCTATTTGTTAATGTTATTACTTTATGTCCGACTGTGAGGATGTACCATTGTTTGCTAGCTTGATGCTAATGACAGTAATGTTAACTCAGCGGGTTGACAAAGTGCCTCTGCTGTTTCACACCATAATTTCCCCTTTTACCATACCTGTCAAGTTTTGGATTTGAAAATAAGGGAAGGCCGCCGTATTCCTGTCTGTGACCCCTGTTCAACCCACAACTCTCAGGATTCGCCTTTCCTTTCTGCTGCTGGTTGAAACGTGATAATAGAGGCACCCCAGCGCCCACTCCACTAACTTGACGTGGAAATGAGCGGTAGTCTAGAAAACTGGCGAGTTTTGTTTTGTTTTGTTTTGTTTTGTTTGGAGGGCGCTTGTGTGCCCTCACACAGATCGCGCCCTGGGCGGTTGCCCACATTGCCCATAGCAAAACCCGTCCCTGGGTGTACAGGAAATTTAAAATAACCACTTGTCAACCAGACCTGCTGTCGACACTAACCTCGCAACAACTGCCACCCAGGCTACTGCAGGTGGCAGTTCTCGCGAGGCTAGTGACAGAGTTCAGTTTGGAGAGGCAGAGGAATGTTTTCTTTTTTTTTAATTATATCATAATACGGGAGATTTACGGGAAAATACGGGAGGACGGCGGGAAAGAGGGGTAAAATACGGTAGTTTCCCGGCCAAAACGGGAGACTTGACAGCTATGCCTTTTACTCTGTGTGGTAACATCCCTAGAGGAAATATTAAAAATGCTGGGGTGTTTCATACAGTTGTCTACGGCAGCAGATGACGGCTGTGATGGGAGAATTGGATCTCAGTGAAGGGCAAGTGATCCATAACTTTAATTTTGGAGACAAAAAATGTAGGCTTAGCGTCCTGTGGTCCATTGCCCAATAGGAAATGTAGAATACTCAAAAATACTTTAAAAGTGCTTGAGTTACTTTTCTCAGGGAGTAACGTTGGGAGTACTTTTAAAGTAATTGAGTTACTTTACTCACAGGAGTAACGCAGTAAAGTAACTGGTTACGTTTTTAAAAAGTAACGCAGTAACGTACTTTGATTACTTTTAAAGTAACCTTTACCCAACACTTGTCATTTTAAGGTATGTCCTCACCATGAGTGTTTTCCGTAACCTAACCACAGTAACTTTACTTGCCTAAACCTAACCTCCATAATGTTACATTAATTATGTAACTGTACGTTAAGGATGTAACATCATTCATGGGGTCTTAATTTCACAAACTGCTGAGATAGATATAGAATATCATACCAACTGTTCTATGAGTGTAACCGAGGGAAGTTTTGAGGGAGGGATAAAATCCCCCAAATACACTAATTTTTATTTTATTTTTTATTTTTTTAATTTACATTTTTATAGCATTTAAATACAAAGGAAAACACATACATTGAGAAAGAAAAAAAATACATTGAGAGGGAAAAAGTAAATAAATCAATAAAACACAAAAAAAAGATAAGTAAATAAAAAATATACACACACACATATATATATATAGATATATACATACATACATACACACATACATACATATATATACATACATATATATATATATATATAAATTAAATTATTATGATGATGAAGGTGTGTGCACATCATGTACACAACATCTGTCCCACACCAGGCTATCACAGCACTTTGTCACCTTGTCAATATACTCCGAATATTCTCTATTCCACCTCTCCAAGCTGCCATTAGCCATGAGTGTAAGCCTCTCCATTTCAAATACTTGTTTTATTGTTTCATACCACAAATGTAATTCTGGTGTTTTGGGTTGTTTCCATATCCTGGTCAGCTGCTTCAGTGCAATTAGGCGCAACATATTAAAGACCTTTTGCACCTTTAATTTTGTCTTATGGTGCATGTTAATACCCAGCCAATTTTCAAATGTCAGGGATTCCTTAATGTCAAGAATGTCTTTAATGGCTTTCTCTACTTCTTCCCAGAAAGACTTTATTACCGGACATGTAAAAAAAATATGTGTATGATTTGCTTTGCTTTCCCCACATCCTCTCCAGCAGCCAGATCCTGCTACAGTAGAGATCCTCCTTATTTTCCATGCAAACTCTCTCCAATGTTTTGACTGTGTGCTTTCAAAATTTTCCTTCAAAGAATCTCTCCAGGCTTCCTCTGAGATGTTTATAGATAACTCTTTTTCCAATTTTTCTTTTACTTTACTTTCCACAATTGTTAATTTTTGCAATATTTTGTATATACATGAAAGTTTCATCCTATTTCAGTTTTCTGCCAAATATTGTAATAATTCATTTCCATTTTTTTCTTCTTCTGAATTTTTCTTAATGTAACTCCTTACCTGTAAGTATTTAAAAAAAATGTTTTTGCTCCAGACCATACCTAGAAGACATGGCTTCATATGTGTTTATTCCATTCTCAATGAGAAATTGTGAAAATGAAAATAATCCCTTACCGGCCCAAGATTGTAAAATCTCATCACTTCGATTTGGTCCGGGTCATGCATCATTTCTCTGAGCTGTACATTCTCACTCTGTATTTTTTTGCACAGTCGTCTCCAATTCCTTACCGTATTTCCTATACATAATAGATGTAACTGTTGTCTTTGGCTCTCTTTCCTTAAAAAAGGCAATGTTCCAATTGTCCCTGTTGCTAACTCATTCTCTATATTTATCCACTTTATCTCTGTGTCATTTTTCATCCACTTCATTATTGTTGCAATTTGTGTTGCATAATAATAATTTTGTATATTTGGGAGGCCTAGCCCTCCTTCGTTTTTTTGTTGGGTTAGTAATTTAAATTTAACTCTGTTTTTTTAATTATTCCAAATAAAATTTGCAATCATTTTATTCCAGGTATTAAAGCAGGTCTCTGGTAATATGAGAGGTAATGCTTGAAATAAGAAAAGAAGTTGTGGAAGTATCATCATTTTAATCGTTTCCACTCTACTATGTATCCCATCTGGTATTAATTTCCACCTATTTAAATCCTGCCTTATCTTTCTTTCCAGAGTGCAGTAGTTGTTTTTATCTAGTTCATCCAAGTTTGTACTAATGGAAATACCTAAATATTTTATAATCTCTCCCATTTAAACGTATAACGTTGTTTAAAAGCTTGATTCAACTGTGTTCCAATACTTAGGGATTCACACTTCTTTTCATTTATTTTATATCCTGATACTATGCTGTATTCTTCAATCTCCTTCAATAAGTGTTGCATTGCACTTTTAGGCGAGGTTAAAAAAAGAATTATATCATCTGCATATAGTGCTAATTTATGTATTTCTTTCCCTATCTTCATCCCTTTAATATTTACGTTTTGTCTTATGGCTATTGCCAACACCTCAATATATATGGCAAATAATAGCGGAGAGAGAGGATCTCCTTGTTGAGTGCCTCTTTGGACAGTAAATTTCCTCGACAGGGTACCATTTGATTTAACTATAGACACAGGTTTACTATAACATGCTTGTAACCATTGGCAAAATGTCTCATCTATACCAAAGCTCTTAACTGTTTCAAACATAAAAGGCCAGCTAACAAAAGCTTTTTCAGCATCTAATGTCATCAGTAATAGTTCTTCATTCTCTCTTTGTGCATAATCAATTATATTCAGTGTTCGTTTAATATTATCAGCCAGGAGTCTTCCTGGGATAAAACCGCATTGATCGGGAGTGATTAAGTCTTCCTGGGATAAAACCGCATTGATCGGGAGTGATTATATCTGTAATTGTATCTTTTAGCCTGTTCGCTAATATTGATGATATTATCTTATGATCTGTGTTGAGTAGTGATATAGGTCTATATGATGCACATTTTGTGGCATCTTTCCCTTCTTTATGTATTAATGTTACTATTGATGATGACAATGTTTGAGCCCACTTTCTTGTATCTAATGCATGCCTGTATGCTCTAATCAGTAGCAGACTTAATTGATCTTTAAAAGATAAGTAAATAATTCATTTGTAAAACCGTCGTCACCTGGAGATTTCCCATTTTTCAACCCCTGTATTTGCTCATGTACCTCTTGTGCTGTTATTGGTTTTATTAAATTTTCATTATTTACTTGTGTTACTTTTGGTAGCTCCAGATTTCTTAAATAAGCCTGAATTTGATCGCAATCTGCACTTGCCTCTGCCCTATAGAGTTTTTCGTAGTAATTAGCAAATTCTTCTACGATCTGGTCCTTATCAGTTATTATTCTAGCTTGTTCTGGTTTTAAATTTGTAATGTGCGCTTTCTTCATTTGTTTCTTGAGTTTGTAAGCCAGTATTTTTAAGGACTTTGGCCCACCATCATAGCTCTCCTGCTTTGTAAACGTCATTAACTTTTCAATCTCAAACATACATATTTTGTCTAATTGTGTCCGTTTTTCTTTTAATTGTAGCTTATCTTCATTGCTATTTGTTTTACTGTGTCTATTCTCTATTGTTTTTATGTCCTCAATTAGCTGTTTCTCTTGTGCTCTTCTTGTTTTTTATTCTAGTTGAGGAGTTAAAAATAATATATCCTCTCAAAACTGCTTTGGCTCCTTCCATAATGTAATTGGATCTATATCCTCTGTGTCATTTATTTCCACATAATCTTTTAGTTCTTTTTTTATTTGTTCTATAAACTCTAGTTCCTGCAAAAGTGAATTGTTTAGTCTCCATAGGCTCTTGCCCTTACTATTTTTTAATGTTATTGTCAGGGAAATCGCTGCATGATCTGACATGTTTATGGAGCTGATGTAGCATGTTTTAACTAGCGTCACATTTTGCTTATACATAAAGAAATAATCAAGCCTATTATAGACTGAATGTCTCCCAGAGTAACAGGTGTATTCCTTTTTATCTGGATTGACCTCTCTCCATATGTCTACAAGTCCCAATTCAGAGCATGCTTTCCTCAATAGATTGGCGTTTTTCTCTGCTCTATGTACGTTGGTACTTGATGAATCTAGTTTTGAATTCATCACCAAGTTTAAGTCCCCCTCCATTATTACCACTCCCTTTGTCTTTGTAGCTAGTAGGTCTATCAGCTGTGCCATAAGTTCAGGGCCCATATCAGGTGGATAATAAGTGTTCAAAAATGAAATTTCCAATCCTTCTCTTTTACCAACTACTAAAACATATTTTCCTTCCTTATCTGTATAGCAATCTTCTAGTTCAAAGCTTACATGAGGTTTAATTATTATTACTACCCCTCTTTGTTTTTTCAGTTATATGTGCTATAATATACCTGGCTCTTTGTTATTGTTATATGTGCTATAATATACCTGGCTCTTTGTTATTTTCTTTAATTTTTCATGTTCCTGTTTTTCCAAGTGGGTTTCTTGCAAATAAACTATGTCCGCTTTTTCTTTCTCCATCTCCAACAAAATCTTTTTCCTTTTAATGACATTATTTATCCCATTGACATTCAGAGATACTACCTTTAAATCACACATGAATCAGCTGACAAGTCCTTAGAGAAGCTATCCTTTGTGTTCGTCTGATTTTATCCGACTGATGTACTCCTACAGAGTGGCGGAAGCAGATATGTGTATCCAGGTGCATGTGCGTATGTGTGCGAGCATGAATGTATGTATATGGACCTACATGCATACATATCCACAGGCATATGTATGCATGTCTGTGTAGTGAACATGAAGCTGTTATTGGAGGTAAACCAAAAAAGAAAAAAAAAAGGAAAGAAAAAAAGAAAAAGAAAACAGGAAGATACAAAAACATACAAGTTAAGTTCCATTTGTACCACCCCAGGCAGAGGTGATATCCCTTGGTGACTGTTGTTATAAACATCTTTGGGATCAGGGTGTCAGCCAACATTGTAAGCATGTACATACCCTATTGTGTTCAGCTTGTAATAGAAAACCCCCCTCGCCCTCCCCTTAATTTCTAATTTGTATCTAGTATCCATATTCCCCACAGAAGGAAAATATTAAAGCCCAGTAAGGCTTTAGTCCTTTTCATATCTACATACACACACACATATAAACACATACACAGGCAGAAACACATACATCCACACATGCGTCCACTAAACCCCCCTTCTCCACACACACACCCACAGCTTCCCTCCAACACACACACCCATACTCACACATGTATACACCCAAAACAAAACAAAACAAAACAACTGCTCATATTTCTTATTTTTAATTCCATTTTTTTCACTTTTTATTCTATTTTATTTTGTTTTTAAAGTTAATTTAATTGCAAATCATTAACTGGGGGAATACATACAATAAATTAAAATAAAACTTAGGATTTATCATTTACAATACTATTTTTATTTTTCCCTTTTTTTTTTCCCTTCCCTTTAAATATTTTGTTTATCCCCCTTCCGTTTCTGGAAAAGAAAAAAAAAATACTGTTGGTAAAGTAATTCATCAGAAATACAACAAAGAAACAAGCCAATACTTTCAGGCAGTACAAGGATTAACCAAAAATTATTATTCCATATCTCTATTTTTTATTTAACCGAATCAACAAGTTGATTAGCCATAAGCCATTTAAACCAATAGTTTCCACTGGATGCCTCCCACTGTCTCCATCAGTTGTTGCAATAACCCTTTGCTGCTCTGTGGTGGAGGTTTTTTTGTCGTTTTGTTGCAATGGGGTTTTGGTACCGTTAGCCATGAATTTTCCTCTTATCTCTTCCAACTTTCAGCTTTACTGGTTAGGTTTGTTTGATAATAAAAAGAAAAATAGTAATAATAAAGAGAGAAGAAGAGGAGGAGAGGAGAGGAGAGGAGAGGAGAAGAGGAGAGGAGAGAAGAGGAGAGGAGGAGGAGGAGGGGAGGAGAAGGATGAGAGAGAGATGGGAAGGGCAATCCGATTCATTAGTCCACCGTTCATCTTCTATCTGCTTGGTATAAGTCTTTCTCCTTCAGTTCTTTTATTGCTGTTGTAGGGTTTGGATACGTTGTAGTTGTCCCGTCTTTGTTGAACATTTTCAACTTTGCTGGTGCCAGAATATGTGTCTTAATGTCCTGGGCCTTCAGTTGCTCTCTGACATCTTTGTGCAGCAATCTCTGTTGTCTTACTTTAAACGTGAAGTCATGATCGAAAAAAATCTGTGTATCCTTGAAATTCACCTCTTTCTTGCTCCAGGCTGCTTGCAACACTCTTCTTTTCGTGTCAGAATCAAAAAAGGCAACAATAATAGGTTGTGCAGCGTCCTATCACTCTTTTGAGGTACGGTACGCTCTCATAATATGAAGTTCTCCTGAAACTCCGAGGGCTTCTCTGAGCAGCTTCTTGAGGAAAGCCGTCATATCAGTGCCTTCATTTTTTTCTGCAACGTTATAGATACAGACGTTGTTCTGTCTGGATTTGTTTTCCAGATAGTCCATCTGTTCAGTTAGTTCGTCGACCCGGGATATAATTGCTTCTGCTTTTTTCTGATTAATTATCTCCGCGTCATCCAGACTGCTTACTCTGGTCTCCAGCTGATCCACCCGGGTTACGATCAAATCCAGATTTTTGCGTAGGTCTGCTGTTTGCTGCATTATTGTTTTAATATCTCGTTCAGTGTTTTGGCGAAATTCCTTCAACTCAACTCGCAGTTCTTTAAATTCTTTAGTTAGGGAGTCTTTTAGCTCACCAAACAATTGTTGAATCTCGCGTTTTTCCGCCATGCCTTTTGCGTTTTTTTTCCAATTTCTCCTTCTTAATGTTCTCCTTGAATTTAATTTCAGCAGAGTCCTTAGAAGCGCCACCCGAGCGGAGATTTCATTCCTTACTCTTTACCGATGGGCATTTTCTCTCTTTTAATAGCGTAAATCCAGTTTCATTGAAGGTTTACGGGAGGGCTTGCGAGGAACTATTTTCAAGCTGCCGCCATGTCATCGTAACTCCCAGGGAGTAACGTTGGGAGTACTTTTAAAGTAACTGAGTTACTTTACTCACGGGAGTGACGCAGTAAAGTAACTGCTTACTTTTTAAAAAAAGTAACGCAGTAACGTACTTTGATTACTTTTAAAGTAACCCTTACCGAACACTGGTCATTTTAAGGTATGTCCTCTAAGTCTCTAAGTCTTCCTAAGCTTGAAAAGTTTTTGTCACATACAGCAAACATCTCCTCATGATCCACTAGCTACATGTCCTCTGAATATGCTGGGAAAAAGTCTGGTCTCTGTGGGCAGCCCAGGCTCCGCAAATTGCAACAAAAACACTTAACTTCTGTTTATGTTCAACAATGTTATCAAACACAACAGAGCTCGCCTTTTAGCCTCATTGTAGCCTGTACCTCTAACTGCCTTTCTGGCCACCGCATTCACGTGTGTGTGCTTGCTTTCGCTGGTCTCACGCTGGCTGGTTGGTGCAGCCTGGACCAAAATGTTCTTAATGCTCTAAACTTACAAAGCTTTAAATGGTCAGGCTCCATCATATCTTAGAGAGCTCATAGTTACCCCACCAGAACACTGCACTCTGAGAGTGCAGGATTACTCATGGTCCCTAAAGTCACCAAAAGTATATCAGGAGCCAGAGTCTTCAGCTATTAGGCTCCTCTCCTGTGGAATCATCTTCCTGTTGCGGTCCGGGAGGCAGACACCGTCTCCACATTTAAGACTAGACTTTCCTTTTTGATAAAGCTTATGGTTAGGGCTGGCTCAGGCTTGTTTTGGACCAGCCCCTAGTTAGGCTGAAATAGGCCTAGTCTGCCAGGGGACCTCCTTTAATACACCGAGCACCTTCTCTCTCTCTGTCCTTTGCTAACTCAGCTGTACTTCATGTCACTAACTCTGCTTCTTCTCCGGAGCCTTTGTGCTCCACTGTCTCGCAAGTTAACTGCCTGGATAGTGTGACATGTGTGGTTGTGCTGCTGCCGTGGTCCTGCCTGATGCCTCCTGCTGCTGCTGTTATCATTAGTCATACTTCTACTGTTATTATACACATATTATTATTAATAATAAAAATATATAATATATAAAAATATAAAAATATATATTATTAGTATATAAATATATACTTATACTAACGTATTGTAACATAATAGCCTTAATTAGAATTATAATATTATTACTTTAATTAATATTGTTGTAAGCTACTGTCATTACCGTCTGTCCTGCATCTCTCTCTGTCTCTGTCTCTCTCTCTCTCTTTCTGTCTCATACGGATTACTGTTAATTTATCATGTTGATCTGTTCTGTACGACATCTATTGCACGTCTGTCCATCCTGGAAGAGGGATCCCTCCTCAGTTGCTCTTCCTGAGGTTTCTACCATTTTTTCCCTTCTTAAAGGGTTTTTTTGGGGGAGTTTTTCCTTATCCGCTGTGAGGGTCCTAAGGACAGAGGGATGACATAAGCTGTAAAGCCCTCTGAGGCAAATTGTGATTTGTGATATTGGACTTAATAAATAAAATTGATTGGTTGATTGATTGATTGATTGATTGATGGTAGCTCAGAAAGCTATGCATTCAAAGTAGCTTCTCCAGCACTCAGTATGTTTCCATGTGCAGTTATGTGGAGCTACGGTAACAGCTTAACGAGGCCATTTCATTGAACCACTGTTCTTGTGCCAGTGTACAAGCACAAGAGGGGTATCAAGTTATTGACTGAAGTATGTCAGACTCCACTAGCCTGGAAATCCAGACCCAAATCTAGAAAGATTTAGGGTCTGGCTATGAGTAATGAAAATGGCCCAACTTGAGGGCTGGCACCAAGCATGCATTTGTAAATGTCACTGCACGCAACTGGATAACACTATGACCAATCAGAACAATACACGGGGTGACGTGTATACTTAGCTACCAGCGGAGCTAACTGGTAGATTAGATTCTTGCCGTATCCGGTCGTCAATACAGCAAAAACGTCCTTCTTGCAAAGGAAAGGCTCGAGCGCCATCTTCTGTTCCTCTTTTAGAGAAAAAGCCAAGTCTAACTCGTTCATTGTAGCGGCCAAAGCTGTTTCAAACAACTGGTGTTCATCCGTAGCCATCTTGCAATGTTTACTGACTGATTCCAGACTTCTTCATCGCAGCGCTGTCGTCATCTGTTTAGCTCGCCTCTGGCCCACCTATATCAGATACACCGATGTGATTGGTGCAGCTTGGTTTCATGGGCATAGATAATGAGTATCTGATTGCTAGAGTGACTCGCTGAGCAAATTCAAATTGTGCTCTCGTGAGAACTCTGGATTTCCAGGGTAAGACTCCACTACGATAGGTGGCGATATGCCCCCTTTCAGCTTGTTATATTATTGGACCTTTTTCCGACTGACCTATTACGCCACAGACCAAAACAATCATTCAATGTTTTTCTCCCGTCCATGTATTTTAAAGTATTTAACTCTTAACTCTCAGCTGACACAGCACAAACTGTGTTAACTTGTCCATCCAAAAGTGCACAGCTCTGGATGTAGATTTCACCATGTTGTTACCAGCTTCTTCTTTTGTTTCACATTTAATGCTATTCGACTTCTGGGTCAAAGTCTATGATGGAAACTGCACATGCACAAACATGCACAGAATGCCCCGGCCAGTTTGGCTCTGATTGACTGTGTACATGCAGGAATAATTTGACTCCCAATGGCATTATCTGAGTGTGTTAGTCTAACTTTGAGAAATTAGATTTAGTATGATTTTAGTCAGAGTAACATGTTAACATGAATTTTAAAAGTCCGGTTTTGGGTTGGAATAACATGATCAATTGATTTTCTCTAAAGTCATGTAAATGTACTGACTGTGACCAAAACTGTCACTTGTATTTTACATTTTATTACTCATTTTTTTCAGAAGACTGTCTGAATTGGGGAAACAACAGCATGTGTCATTTTATATTGTGATTAAAAGGATAATTCAAGATTTGGGGAATATATAGTTATTTTCTTTGTTAGAGTGACACATTCAGATGCATATGGATATCAGACTTGAAGCAGGGGCAAACAGTTAGCCTGGCTCTGTCCAAAGATCAAAAATACACCTCTAAAGATCCCTGATTAACACACCATATCTGGGTGCTTAATTGGAGGAGTTATGTGTTGAAACTATTTCTTGTTGAAGATTCCTTAAAATAGTTCCAAGAAACAAACATTGAAGTTGAACCCTTTTCACCCCACAGGTTGTAAAAAGCTCAGAAGAGAAAGGTTGTCTACATTTTTTTATTTGTCCATCAGTTGAGTTTCCTGGTGTGAGAGGAACATTGCAGCCTCAGCGGTCTACTGGCGTGACTGTAAACCATTTTAATCTTGTTTGTTTCTGACCCAGCACACAGACTGATGTGTGTAATCTAATGTCCTGCATGATTTGCAGCCTGTGAGCTGCCCAGGTATGTTTGTGTATTGGTGTCCACTGTTCTGCTACATTAAATACATTACTGCTCCGGTGTCACAGAGATAAAGTCCTGTATGTCTCGCTGTCCTCGGAGGCCGAGGCGACTCATTTAGCAACATAGAGACTGATGTGTTTATCGGTGAGGCAGAAGACCTGAGCACAGTTTAATGTCTCTGTAAAAGAAACCCAGCATGCAATGGGAGAGCTGCTGCTGCTCGTTCACTATCAGCTGCAGCACAAAATGAAAAGAAACAGTTGCTCGGTCACATGTGACATCACAGACACAAAGAGAGGCCTATAAGCAGTGAAGGCACCACAGGAAGTGGAGAACAGAAGGCAAAACAGACACACGACTGTTGAATAAAACCCTGAAGAAAAAGCATGAATAATTAAAGCTGCAAGCAGCATTGGGCGGGACCTCGGATTCTTGCCCTTTCGGCCTACAGCTAACGTAGACAGTGCAAATTATTTGTAAGAGTTGAAATGTTGAGAAAACAAGCAATGTCAAGGGTATGCAAGGTCATTTTTGGCAATAGAGGGACTTAATATTACAGTACGTTACAATATGTATTTAACAGTCATAATCACAAAAGTAGCAACAGTATTATCAGTAATAAAGGCTGCGGTAGTATGTAAGAGATGGAAAACACTGATATATAATGTGTAGATGCTGTTTCAAGTGAAGATTCTGCTGCTTTAATCTGTCCTTTAAAAATTGTGAGTCACACACACACACAGGAGGGCTCTGTGTGTCAGAGTGAAGGCGTTGTCATGTCGATATTTGAGTTGCATGCAGCAGAGGAAGAGACAAGCTGTGAGACAAGGCAGATGGAGATGGCTTTAAAATGTGTCGAACTCTTCCCTTTAATTTCCAAACCGTGGGTCCAATCGCCAATCTGAGCATACCAGCAGAGATATACACTCGTCCCAAACATAGACATACAGTATAGTTTCTATGTTTGTGGAGTCAAAAATGCGATATTGGTCACAAGTTTCAGATGTGTTGGCAAGTTTAAGATGTGTTGGCCCTCATCTTTTCTTTCAAAGATCGTCAGGAGGTTTAGTGGCACATCACCTTTAAGAGCCCATAAAATCCAAACCGTAATGACAAAGTTATTCAGAAGTTTTGTTCAGCAGGGGTTGAGCTGTCATGTGCGAGTTTGAAGCCGATATGATAAACGATGTAGGAGGAGATATTTTTTGAAAAAGAGCGTTTTTGAGGTGAAATCTTACTTTGAAAGGGCAAATAGCTCACTTCCTGTTGGATTTTGGGTCAGGGGTGTCAGCACATGATTTGTAGGTCTTGATGAGACGAACAAGCCAGTTTTGGTTTGATCTTTCTACAACATTCCTATGGGCCGCAGCGGCCATTTTAGTGTGTCTAGGTGGCGTGAAGATCGTCATGAGGTTTAGTGGCATGTCACCTTTAAGAGCCCATAAAATCCAAACAGTTTGAGTAATGACAAAGTTGTTCAGAATTTTTGTTCAGCAGGGGTTGAGCTGTCACGTGAGTGCGTTTGAAGCCGATATGATAAACGGTGTAGGAGGAGATACTTTTTGAAAAAGAGCATTTTTGAGGCGAAATCTTACTTGAAAAGGGCAAATAGCTCACTTCCTGCTGGATTTAGGTCAAGGGTGTCAGCACGTGATTTGTAGGTCTTGATGAGATGAACAAGCCCCCTTGGTTTGATCTACGAGGCCAAGCAGAGAGATGGCATAATTCAGCCCTAAAATAGAAAACCCATTAACAGCGAGCTTGCAGATTTGTCTGCAGTGTCCGACTCAGACCGCCTCAATGATCCCCGACCGAGTCCTCGCCTTTCTAATTGAATCGCTTCATTTCCTCTTCATCATCCTCCTCCTCCCTCAGTCTCATCGGACACTCTCACCCTCAGACGCTCTTCTTCTCTCTGAATAACGCTGAGTAGCAGAAAGAGAATCCTCATATCTGCCGGGCTCTGGGATTATGAGATGGGGTATAAAGCTGCAGGAGGTAATTGGTTTTGTGTGGGTGGGGGAGCTTTCGTGAGTGTTTCTGTGAAAAGGAAACTCCTGGTGGAGGCATGAAGTTTGTCAACTTGCTCCAATAATGGGGGTAAACACCATCAGAATGCGTTTTAAAGACGCTTTTTGAGGAGGCACATGTAATTCTCCAATGTGACTCCAACGTGATAAAGTATGTACACATATTAGTCAGACCCTACAGAATTTTGTGGGCCATTTTTGTGATTATTGATCTGACATCAGACATTTGATTTCAAGTCAGCTTTTCAAAAATTTGCAATGCATGTTATTAGAAATTTTTTTGGAGCTGAAACTGCAAAGCAAATGAAAATTGCAAGCATAGATGTGATGCGGGTGGCAGTAGCTCAGTCCATAGGGACTTGGCTTGGGAACCGGAGGTTTGCTGGTTCAAGTCCCCGCCTAGATCAAAATATGGAGTGTGGGCTGGTAGCTGGAGAGGTGCCAGTTTACCTCCTGGGCACTGCCAAGGTATCTTACTTGAAAAGGGCAAATAGCTCACTTCCTGTTGGATTTAGGTCAAGGGTGTCAGCACGTGATTTGTAGGTCTTGATGAGATGAACGAGCCCCCTTGGTTTGATCTTTCTACGACATTCCTACGGGCCGCAATGGCCATTTTAGTGTGCCTAGGTGGCGCTAGAGAGCCCATTTTGGCACTTTTGGGGTTCATGTTTTCATTCTTTCGGCCGAGGTCCCTAATAAACGCACCAAAAACAATAGGGACTTCGTCCTTTGGCCGAGATCCCTAACAAGTTCCCTAACAAGTTCTGTGTTTTAACATTGATTGTAAGGTTTATAAGTATACATTAGTTGCAGACTTGCGGAGTAGGAACATGGTTTGCTAATGTTAGCCTAGAGCACTGCTTGTTGCCTGGTAATGACGCAGTTTCTTTTTGATTTGATGACTTGTTTGATCGATTGATAGCCTAAAACTTAACCTATGAATGAATCACAAATGTCCATGCTCCATTAGATAAATAACAAATTTGGTGATAATATAATTATTTCCACAGTCTGTTTCATGCATTGGTGTCAACACTGATGATGCATGAAGGTTTTAGAGGGATGTCCTGCTTCACTAGGGGAGATTTCGACTACTACCACTTGTAGCTCTGTTCCCAGAGACAAAAGAGCACTTGAAAATGAGGGGTAAAAGGCTAAAAATAAGAAGTGGGATTAGGCCCAAAAGTAAGTTACACAGTTGGTCCCCTCCTCTCCTCATGTGCTGCCATGGCTCATTTTGTTTTGTTGTTTTTCCTTTTTCCAGTTTGGATGATAACCTACCAGTAATTAGTGTGAAAGTCCAACCTATAAAAAATGTTTCTACATTATAAATGAACAGAGCCATGGCTCAGTTTGATCCAGACCAAGACCACCTCTTTTTGTCTGGACCGAACAGCAGAGTTTCGTTCCTGGGAGGTTTCACAGAAGTAATTTTAGTTTGGATCAGAGGGAAGGGTGTGAAGGGGCCCGTATGTTGACCTGATGATGGCGCTAGATGAAAAGTCAGAGGATCACTCAAGTTATATACAGTTCATCCTGAAGGGAACATGAATGTCTGAAGCACAGTCCATCACAACACATCAAATGGTTGAGACCGACATCGTGTAGCTTGTGAGTCTGAATACTTTTGCACTTTACTTCACTTTTCATGCATTTTTCCTGACTGCAAAAGCTTTGCTCGTCACATTTTCTTCATCATCTTATTTTTATTCAGACATAATGGAGTGCCTGGCTGGATATTTTTCATTTCAATAGCAAACTAATTAACAGTGAGATGACGAGTCTGTCAGGTTTCTCTTGCAGTGTTTTGAACCCAAATCACCCTCCATTCTTCCTCTGCAGGGTCACAACACTCAGCTTCATGTCTTATAATGAATCTGGTCTAAACTTCCATTTTGGGGGTCTGAAAAAATCCCTCAAAATCTCTTTCTGTGTGCCATGTTGTCTCTGGAAAAAAACTCAACAGAGCCCACAAAGCATTTTGGGAGTTTAAACCCTTCAAAAAGTGGCAGAACGAGGCCAAGCAGACAGATGGCATAATTCAGCCCTAAAATAGAAAACCCATTAACAGCGAGCTTGCAGATTTGTCTGCAGTGTCCGACTCAGACCGCCTCAGTGATCCCCAACCGAGTCCTCGCCTTTCTAATTGAATCGCTTCATTTCCTCTTCATCATCCTCCTCCTCCCTCAGTCTCATCGGACACTCTCACCCTCAGACGCTCTTCTTCTCTCTGAATAACGCTGAGTAGCAGAAAGAGAATCCTCATATCTGCCGGGCTCTGGGATTATGAGATGGGGTATAAAGCTGCAGGAGGTAATTGGTTTTGTGTGGGTGGGGGAGCTTTCGTGAGTGTTTCTGTGAAAAGGAAACTCCTGGTGGAGGCATGAAGTTTGTCAACTTGCTCCAATAATGGGGGTAAACACCATCAGAATGCGTTTTAAAGACGCTTTTTGAGGAGGCACATGTAATTCTCCAATGTGACTCCAACGTGATAAAGTATGTACACATATTAGTCAGACCCTACAGAATTTTGTGGGCCATTTTTGTGATTATTGATCTGACATCAGACATTTGATTTCAAGTCAGCTTTTCAAAAATTTGCAATGCATGTTATTAGAAATTTTTTTGGAGCTGAAACTGCAAAGCAAATGAAAATTGCAAGCATAGATGTGATGCGGGTGGCAGTAGCTCAGTCCATAGGGACTTGGCTTGGGAACCGGAGGTTTGCTGGTTCAAGTCCCCGCCTAGATCAAAATATGGAGTGTGGGCTGGTAGCTGGAGAGGTGCCAGTTTACCTCCTGGGCACTGCCAAGGTATCTTACTTGAAAAGGGCAAATAGCTCACTTCCTGTTGGATTTAGGTCAAGGGTGTCAGCACGTGATTTGTAGGTCTTGATGAGATGAACGAGCCCCCTTGGTTTGATCTTTCTACGACATTCCTACGGGCCGCAATGGCCATTTTAGTGTGCCTAGGTGGCGCTAGAGAGCCCATTTTGGCACTTTTGGGGTTCATGTTTTCATTCTTTCGGCCGAGGTCCCTAATAAACGCACCAAAAACAATAGGGACTCGCTAACATCCGGGACAGACCTGAGCTCTGTCATCAACACATTAATACTGATAATAGTAATAATAAGCCACCAAGCTGGACAATGGACTGCCAGACGTTGTCCTTTAATTCATTGTTCATAAAGTCATCCCGTTTTTTATCAAAAAGGACGTGGTGCTGTGAAATTATCAATCTTTATCCCATAACGTTACTGTCCTGCCTGACTGGATTTCGGACTCTCTCGGTCTACGCGACTATAAACAAACAATTTCATTGGCCCAGCTGTGTAGTTCCGCCGGTGAATTCCGCGGGGGGTCAAAGTCTGGGCGGAAACAGTTTTCACCGCACAAAAGTTCCGCCCCGGTGTGCAAACTTCCATAAGAACCCATGAAATCAACTTTTATATTTTTCCGCGAAAATAATCCGCGCAGATATTCGCCTCAATGAGAATGCAGCAGAGCAGGAGGGCTACTAGCCCCACTAGTTGTCCCGGATGTTAGCGAGTGCTAGCACGTCTCTCTCACAGCAGCAGAACCGCAAAGTAAAAGAAATACAGTCCGAGTGAAGCGCTTGAGCCGCGGGCGGATACCCGGCCGTCACCGACAACTAAAGCCTCGACTGGTAACAAGTATGAGGGCCGTTGTGGTGAGCTAGCTCGATGCTAACTTCGGCTAGCGGTAGCGGTTAGCATCCGCCGCTAACACCCGCTTCCCAGCTCACCACAACGGCCCTCCTGCCCGTTGCAACAAAACGCTGGAGGCTCCCGTTGCCGGTGACGGCTGGGTATCGGCCCATGGCTCCAGCGCTTCACTCGGACTGTAATTCCTTTCCTTTACGGTCCTGACAACTGCTGTTGCTGCTGTCTGGGGCAGGATGCTACACAGTTGAGCCAGAGAAGAGGGGCCCAGTTTGAATGTTTTGTTTACAAACTGCAACGAACAAAACTCCAGACTCTACCTTTAATAGATGAGAACTAATAAATCACTTTGATGGTGCATCACTCTAGCCCGTATTTCCCATGGAAGTATGTAGCCTATTGCAGTTCCCCAACCCATAGCAAGTTCCATGTGTGTTTTTCTCCCTCATAGTCAGCGTGTAGCTTCTTACCAGGCTAGTTAGCTAAACAAACCAAAAAAACCCACTGAGCTTCCTGTCTGTGACGGAAGCTGTCATCAGCAGAAAACCGAAAAGGCACCAACGTGGGGGGCTGGAAAATGACCAATCATAAGAGGGCCGGGGTCAGCCTTGGTCTCCGCCCCCAAAGTGTCAAAAGTCCTTGCTTCGAGCGAGCAGAGCTCCACCGCGAGCGAGCACAGGGGAGAGAGAGAACGAGAGCAGGAGCGAGCCAGCGCGCGCAAAGCAGCTGCACAGTGTTGTTGTGTGTGTCGCTGCTGTTTTTTACTCGCTTGCACCTGCCTCTGCTTCACTCTGTTGCTGAATATGTGCGCGAAGATCAAACAAGTACGTACGGCAGTTGAAATCTGCGCGCGTGACATGAAATAATTTACACGAGAGAGAGATCTGCACGCGTGCAGATGTGTTATCCGCTCGCGCGACATATGACACAAATATAACGCCATACCTGCTATCCCATAATGAGAGGCAATTTTAAAAGATTCAATTCAAATTTAACACACATAGTAGCTTTTGCAACAAGTTCCAGCACGTCCTTTAACTGCAAATTGTTGTTTCTAGATTTTCTGGTGTTATAGATATCTATTTGTGTACAGATTTAGCAAACGAGATATGACATGACCTGTAAAGGTGTTGGTATGTGCTTTTTTTTAAGAACTCTTGACAAAAACAACATGTTCTCATCCCAGGTCACCACATATTGCCTACGTATTATGTACTTGGTATCCTCCTGCTTCTCCAATGGATGTTTCGGGACACACCGGGACGTTGACAAAAGCATGTGGTTACTTTTAGAAAAAAAACAACATCATAGTTTGGCTCTACATTCATTCAGGAAGTGAACACCAGGCTTCTGGGTGAAAGTCCAGGTTTTGTTGGACCTATCCACTGCCTCTCCTGTATGGCCTATAGGGACTTTCCAGCTCCTTATATATCGTGGTCATCAGCATGCTGCAACAGGTGACTTTTGGTGTTGGTGTCTGACACCGAAATCATTGATAAAGTGGCAGTGTCTTCTATTTCAAAATAAAAACAGACTGACAAAAAGGGCTGGCTGTTTCCCCCAGTATCCAGTCTCTATGCTATGCTAAGCTAAATATCCCTGTATCCACCTATACACAAAGCCATGAGTGGGTTTGGTTTTCTCATCTCACTCTCAAATAGAAAACAAATAAACACATTTCACAAGTAAAAGTAAAATGTCTGATGTTTAACAGTCCAGTTGCCAGAAGAAACCACAAATACTGTTAAAGACTAACAAACAATGATACCAGTTGTTTTGTAGAGAGTCCTTTCTATGTTCTATGAGGCTTTTTAGCCACAAAACACAAGTGTTTTTTAGCAACTTGTCACTGTTTTACGCCGGGGATAGTGCCATGAAAAGCATTTGTATTTTACTGAAATATTGTTGCATTTCAAGTGGGGATTGTGCCACCAAAACCAAGTATATTAAGCCAAAACATGATCTTTTCCTAACCATATGTAGCCAGGTGAACTAAATTAAGGTGCTATTGTGCTTTTCTATGTTCCTCATTTAGTATTGTAGTGTAGAGAGTACTGTCACTATAAGAGCAGCGCATGAGACGGCAGTGCAAGATTTCAGAGCCACTGTGAGACTAGGCACAAGGAAGCAGCCATGCCAGAAAATGAACGCGGGCTTTAGGTGTGTGTTTCATGTTTTTTTGTAGGGAAATATACCTATAAATATTTGTAAAATGCGAAATATTGTAACAGTGTGAATAGATAAGGTTGTAACAGAGCCGGATGGCTCGAGTTAGTTAATGAATGTGTTATTTTTTGGCAGATTTCTGTAGATTGCTAGAAGTGTGAGTGATAATTAAGTATACACACTACAGTGTAGAGGCATATAATGAGTTAAAGCTGATCATTTTCATGAGTGACCATTTTCTGTGTTTATGCTTTATAGAAAGAGAATAGAGGGAGATAGAAAGTGAAGGTGTTTTCCACATGTGTATCCGAGCGGGCAAGCTGCACACTGGAGAGAAAGAAAGTGAGTTCATTAATGCCTCGAAAAAAAAAAAAAAATTGGCTCATGTGAGTGTAAGGTTTATTTTGTTAATGGATATATAGGATATTTCCAGGTAATACACTTGACTGTATGAGTTTTGTTGTGAAGAGATGAATGTATTGGTAATGTGTTACCAATACATTCATACATACATACATGTTATTTTCTGTCTTCAGAAAAGGCCATTACTGTTGTCTAGTGACAGCTCTTTAGTTACTAATGCCAAATGTAAATTACTGAGAGGTTCTGTTAAATTCAGTAATTTGCTGTTGCGTACAGTGTTTAAAGCCACAGTGTGTAGGAATTTCTCCCATCTAATGTTGAAATCATATATTGCATTCAAACAGATGGCGCACTCTAGCGCCTCACTGTTTCAAACACGTATTGCAACAACTGTAGCCGCTGTGTACCAAAAAGCTATGATAACACTGATGAAACCATGTCATCCGACACTACATGGAGTATTCATTCAGGCTCCTACACAGACACACGCGACGCGAGTTGACAAACCCCCTCCTCACCATGCTGGCTGTGTTTACAACGTAGGACTGTTGGGGCGGATGTAAATTGAAACAAACCAAGCACGTCTTGTC